>NW_011488364.1:27647-28355 GCF_000754665.1 Bison bison bison
CTGGTTGGGGCATAGGCTTGGATTACTATGATGTTGAATGATTTACCTTGGAACCAAACAGAGATCTTTCTTTCGTTTTTTAGTTTGCATCCAAGTACTGCATTTTGGACTCTCTTGTTGACCATGATGGCTACTCCATTTCTTCTAAGGGGTTCCTGCCCACAGTAGTAGATATAATGGTCATCTGAGTTAAATTCACCCATCCCAGTCTGTTTTAGTTTGCTGATTCCTATAATGTCAACATTCAGTCTTGCCATCCCCTGTTTGACCACTTCCAATTTGCCTCGAATCATAGATCTAACATTCCCAGTTCCTATGCAATATTGCTCTTTACAGCATCAGACTTTGCTTCTATCACCAGTCACATCCACAACTGGGTGTTGTTTTTGCTCTGGCTCTGTCTCCTCATTCTTTCTGGAGTTATTTCTGCACTGAGCTTCAATAGCATATTGGGGACCTAGTGACTTGGGGAGTTCATCTTTCAGTGTCCTATCTTTTTGCCTTTTCATACTGTTCATGGGGTTCTCAAGGCAGGAATACTGAAGTGGTTTGCCATTCCCTTCTTCAGTGGACCATATTTGGTCAGAACTCTTCACCATGACTCGTCCGTCTTGGGTGGCCCTACATGGCATGGCTCATAGTTCCATTGAGTTAGACAAGGCTGTGGTCCATGTGATCAGATTGGTTAGTTTTCTGTGATTGTTGTTT
>NW_011488364.1:28455-28815 GCF_000754665.1 Bison bison bison
AATCTTTAATCCAATTTTCTGTTGATGGGTGGAGCTGTGTTCCCTCACACAAGCTTTTAGGGAACTCAAATCTTTTCTCATAGATACTAAGACTGTCCCCTGCTTTCTCTGACAGAGACACCATTACTATCTTCCAAGACTATTTGGTACAGAAAGATATTTGATACAAATAGTCTGGGGGTGGGGAGATGTGCCTCTGTTTATAAGACATGCAGAAACACAAGAGGACCATGGAGAATTGTCTTGCAACACATGAGTCCCCCAACCTTGGATGGCTGCCAAAACTTCTCAAGTTCATGATGCTTCTGGAGGATCTGTCAAGGAAATAAGAAGTTGCTGAAAGACACTTAGCTCAACCTT
>NW_011488364.1:28915-30282 GCF_000754665.1 Bison bison bison
TCGAAGAATAGATGGCAGCTGTTTTCTCAGCTCTTCAGAGAATACTCTAAAAAATATAAAAGGGGCATTTGAGTAGTTGCCTCTGGTTAGGAATAAACTCGCCCCTTTGGGCCTCCATCTGCTCACTACTCTGTTGCTGTCTCTTTCAGTCTCCAAGCTCTTGTTTCCTTTCTTGCTTGTTCAGGCTCTGGGTTTGGGGGTTTTGTGTTGCTAAGTAGCTTGCCTGAGACTTTTCTCTTTTATGGACGGAGGAGCCTGGTAGGCTGTAGTCCATGGGGTCGTGAAGAGTCGGACACGACTGAGCATCTTCGCTTTCATGCATTGGAGAAGGAAATGGCAACCCACTCCAGTGTTCTTGCCTGGAGAATCCCAGGGACGGTGGAGCCTGGTGGGCTTCCGTCTATGGGGTCGCACAGAGTCGGACACGACTGAAGCAACTTAGCAGCAGCATGATGAAGCAAGTGATAACCACCAAGTAGTAAGCAGATGCTTATCCATGTCTGTAGGAGTGCTGTGGAGGACAGATTTGTGCTTGGAATATATTCAGAAAGGTTAGAAAGTCAGGAATATTTGTTCAAGTGGGCAGCAGTCTAGGAAGCCCCCACTGATGACCTGGTATTCAGAGAATCCATCTGTTCCCATGATGAGAATGAGGGAGTCCAAAATGCCTTTTTAATGTTGGATGGCCCGGGAATCAGAGCAGAGGGAAAGCAGCCTTCTATCTGGTGAGGGTAGAAAAGCTCTCGAATACTTGCTTCTTTTTTTTTTAATTGCAAAACCTTAAACACCTCAGAAAAGTGGAGTCATGTACACAGTGTGATTCCTCTGATTCTTTTTTACCCACTTGGAATAAGGTTACCTTTGGCAGCTGTAGGGCTACGTCGTTCGCTTGCAGTAGTGCTGCAGATGGCCTCTGCTATGCATTTTGCTGTGTTTCTCAGGTCTCAGGCAGAAAATGCTTTCCACTTGGCCCGTTTCTTAAAGGGCTGTCACTCCCCACCCACATTAAAAATTAAGTATGTATTATGAACATCACAGAAGCATTTTTAAACGCACTTACACTGTAGTATAGTCATTTCCTCCAGGGAAGGGATAGTTATAATATTTGCTGTATTAAAGAATTTCACATAAGGCCACGATGACAGAATTTGGGGCAGATTTCTTCCAGTGTCTTACAGCCTTCATAAGATAAAACACACACTTTCATCATCACCAGCAGCCACAACTTTCTGAGTTCTGGTACTGGGTACTGTTCTACGTCTTTCTGTTTGCCATTATTTTCCTTACTGGGTAGACTGTTAATCAGTTCAGTTCAGTTCAGTCGCTCAGTCGTGTCCGACTCTTTGCGACCCCATGAATCGCAGCAC
>NW_011488364.1:30382-30718 GCF_000754665.1 Bison bison bison
CAAAAGCATCAATTCTTCAGCACTCAGCCTTCTTCACAGTCCAACTCTCACATCCATACATGACCAGTGGAAAAACCATAGCCTTGACTGGACAGACCTTTGTTGGCAAAGTAATATCTCTGCTTTTTAATATGCTATCTAGACTGTTAATAGAAAGAAAGTGAAAGTGAAGTCGCTCAATCGTGTCCGACTCTTTGCGACCCAGTGGACTGTATGTAGCCTACTAGGCTCCTCCGTCCATGGGGTTCTCCAGGCAAGAATACTGGAGTGGGTTGCCATTTCCTAATAGAGTAAGATAAATAACCCTTGTTTTGGTGAAGGTACAGAGTTCTTAAT
>NW_011488364.1:31653-34816 GCF_000754665.1 Bison bison bison
CTTTATCATCTGAGCTACAGCTAGAATGGGCATGAGGGATCTTATTGGGGAGATGAAAATGTTGCCAAACAGGTTTGTCATGGTCGCACAACTTCATAAATTTAGTAAAAATCATTAAATTGTACACTTGAAATGGGCGAAATGTATAAATTGAAAATTACACCTGAATAACATTGTGGAAAGAAGGACTTTGTAAAATTAAAAAACTGTAGAATTAACATATAAAGCATTTCGAATACAACAATGTATCAGCATATTATAAAACACCTAGTAAAATGAGACATGTATAACTGTTAGTCATATCATTCCAATAAATTACTCTCCTGAAAGCCTTCAGCCCTTTCATCCCTTGCCCGGCCTCAACCTCTGACCACCCTCTCTTCTAAGCCTATAAAGTAAACAAAAACAAATAAAAGCAGTGCTAGAAACTAGAAGGTTTAAAAAAAAGTCTCTTTGCGAAGTGCACCCTCCATCAAGGTGGCTTTCTTGTTTTAAATGGAGGGGGAGTGGGAGGTTGGGGAGGGTTGATTCTGACTTCCTGTTGCCCAAATTCAAATCCTTTCTGAAGAACATTCAGAAAGTGAATTAATTTTTCCTTTTTTTCATTCCACTCAGAATGCCTAAAACAGATAAAGTAGGAAACAGAGTCATTATATTTGGGTGCTGTCTATTATCATTTACTGACTGAGAGTCTGTCTAAGCCTTTCTGCTTTTTGCAGATAATTAATTTTGTTCCTAAATGTAGGAAAGAGTGATTGTAATCAGTATGTTTGTACTTTCAGCCACAAATAGAGCCCATCAAAGATATGCAGTCCAAATAAACCTCATAAAATATGCAGCCCCAGCAATGCTTGAAGTGAATGTTGTATCTTTTTTTTCCAAAGAAAAAATCTAAATGTATGATTTTTAAAAGTCGTTCTTGGTATTCTTGTGTAGTTAGTAGATGAACCCCTCTTTTTCTAACTCAAACCTACACTGTGAATTATTTTTATCATTAAATTTCATGAAGTAGAGCTGAAAGAGACTTTGATTTGGCCCAGAAATCACCTTGTCAGCATACACATATCTCTTGAGTTTTGGGTGCAGGTTGCTCTTATGCTTCTAGAAAATTATGAATAATTAGATCTGAGTTCAAGGCTCAGGTTCATGCGATAAAACCTAAGAGAGTAATGTCTGTGAATGAAGTTGAAGTCCCCTGAACCCTCCTGAAAGCCTTTAACCCTTTTTTTCCCCAGTTGCCTGGCCTCCACCTCTGACCACCCTCTCTTCTAAACCTATCCCCCCTCCCTCTTCTTCAAAATTATACCTGTCTCAGTGTCTTTCTCAGTCTCAGTGTTCATTCAGGGTCTGTATTTGGTTTAAAATGATGTTTAATCACGGTTTAGTCATCACAGGAAGTCCATTTCTACTTTTGCTAGTTCTCTAATGTGTTCCCTCTCCTGAGACAAACCCACTTCACTTAACGAAATTTTATATCACCAGAAAACTCTTCAAAGGGGTTATTAAGGCTGGAGATCTCAGTCACCATGACACAGCTGTAGGGGGAACTATTTAAATGTGTGAGGGGCCTTTCAGTGCTTTTGCAATCACCTGCTATGCATCGTAAAGGGGAAATAACATCAGTTCAGGAAGCAGACTATGGATATAGAGTCTGTGCCTTGTGCTACCACAGGAGACTGGTGTTGGCAAAGCGACTTAATCTGTACAGTGAAGAATGGGATGATGATGAAAGTGATTATTATTAAGCACTTGCATATGCCACACGTAGTTCTAAGCCCTTTACGTGGATTAACTCATTTAATGTTTATGACAATCCCGACAAGAAAGGAAAAATGATCATTAGTACCATTTTTCCAGGTTAAAGAACTGAGGCAGAAACACCGGGAAGTAGGTGGCAGCTACAAGGTTGCTTTTTAATGGAGGGCCTTCTTAGGGTCTTCTCTTGCCCAGAGCCACAGCCAGCCTTCAGTGTCAAAGTGGAGCCTGGCTCCCTCTGCAGGTGGTCACAAGATGACTTATTTGGTAGAAATGAGGCACAATGTGGAGCCAGGGAATCGCTTAGGGTCTTTCATTCCTGCCTGCTCTCTGTTATCATTCATCCTATTTCCTATATGTAGCCTTGAAAACAGCATGGAAACCATTCTTATGGGCTTAGCTTTTATTCTCTGCATTTTCTCATACTTAAATAAATCCTAATTAGATTTTTCTAAATCTGTTTAGAGCTCAGACTTCCCCCCAGGATCAGGGTCTATTCCATTTACCCTTTAAAAAAAATCCATTTTTGATAAGCTTAGGTTTAAGAGATACTTTAAAAGATAATGGCACTTAAGGTTCCCCCCTTTCAGATCAGAAATCCAATGAAATACTAAGTTCTGTGCCTTTCTTATTATGCATTAAACCCTGCAATGATCTCTTTCCAAACAGGAAAAGGGATTCCATAGTAATTGAGTTTCTGATTTACTCTACTGCCCCATTCTGCTGAACAATTCTTAATGTAAAGTGAATAGGTTTCTTGACTATAGCAACCTCCTAGCAGATTTTTAAAAAATTATGAACACTTTAAATTACCCTTGGACACTCTTCACAAGTTTTCTAGACAAAGTACTGTGGACAAAAGAGCAAGAAACTAAATTAGTGCCCTTACTCTGATTAAAAATAAAACAGTAATTGTGATAAATTGTCGTAATCAAACTTGACAGATGGAAGCTATAGAGTGCGTGTTATATTTCCTTTCAGCATGAAAAGGATAGTAACAAGCCCTGGATCACAGAGGGTGAAAGAATACAGTACTTATGGGAATGTTTCCCTCACACATCTGTGTTTATCAAGTTAAAGTCTGTTTCTTCCTCCATCATTTCTTCTGAATCTGTAATCCATTGATTTTTTAAAAAAAATAATGCATGACTCAAACCACTCTGCTGTGAAAAGCCCCATTCAGAATTGTCTCAGCTTTGGTTATCATTGACCAAAGACTCTTCAAGAAACCAGGGATAATAAATTGCAACATTCATTTTAATAGCACCATAGAGATTTTTAAGAGCAAAGCTTTCAAGATGGAAAGCCAAGTCAATATCCTGCACAGGAATGGGCCAGCCTGGTATTGCAAGGAGCAGGGTAAAAAAAGGTGCTCTGATGTAGTAGAAGGAACACAGGCTTCAGGAGT
>NW_011488365.1:0-369 GCF_000754665.1 Bison bison bison
CCTCAACATAATAAAATCTGTATATGACAAACCCACAGCAAACATTATTCTCAATGGTGAAAAATTCAAAGCATTTCCCCTAAAGTCAGGAACAAGACAAAGGTGCCCACTCTCACCACTACTATTCAACATAGTTTTGGAAGTTTGCCAAAGCAATCAGAGTAGAAAAAGGAATAAAAGGAATCCAAATTGGAAAAGAAGTAAAATTCTTAGTGTTTTCAGATGACATGATCCTCTACATAGAAAACCCTAAAGACTCCACCAGAAAATTACTAGTGCTAATCAATGAATGCAGTAAGGTTGCAGGATATAAAATCAACACAAAGAAATCCCTTGCATTCCTATACGCTAATAATGAGAAAATAGAAA
>NW_011488365.1:985-1380 GCF_000754665.1 Bison bison bison
CAGTCCAGGTTCGATACAGGATGCTTGGGGCTGGTGCGCTGGGATGACCTGGAGGGATGGTATGGGGAGGGAGGTAGGAGGGGTGTTCAGGATGAGGAACACGTATACGCCCATGGCAGATTCATGTTGTGTGTGGCAGATCCAATACAGTATTGTAAAGTAATTAGCCTCCAATTAAAATAATTTAAATTAAAAAAGTAAATAAATGAAAGCACCTCTTCATGTGTAAAGTGAGGTAGTCTGACCTTGAGAATGCCCCGTCCCATTCTGGCACTGGAAGGGGTCATGCCAGGTGTGTTTGCAGTAGTGCCTGGTCAGTTCATCTGAATGAGCAAACTTCCACCCACAGCCATCCAAGTTACAGTGGTAAGGTACCTCACCTGTGTGGGTGTGGA
>NW_011488365.1:4758-6955 GCF_000754665.1 Bison bison bison
CTCTTCTGAGATACCTATGATTCAAATGTTGGGGCTCTTAAACTTGTCCTAGAGGTCTCTGATGAATCTGTCCTCATTTCTTTTCATTCTTTTTTCTTTATTCTTCTCTGCTTCAGTTATTTCCACCATTCAATCTTCCAGCTCACTTACCCATTCTTCTTCAGTTACTCCACTGTTGGTTCCCTCTAGTATATTTTTAATCTCAATATGGCATTGTTCATGGTTGACCGTTTATTCTTTAATTATTCTATGTCGTTTTTAAACATTTCTTCCATTTTCTTGATCCATGTGTTCAGTCTATTTATCCATGGCTCCATTTTGTTTTGAGGGTTTTGGATCATCTTTACTATGATTATTTGGAATTCTCTTTCATACAGATTCCCTATTTCCTCCTCACGTGCTTGGTCTGGTAGGTTTATACCTTGTTCCTTCACCTGCTGCATAATTTTCTGTCTTCATTTTGTTTAGTTTACTTTGCTTGGGGTCCCCTTTCTGCAGACTGGAAGGTTGTAGTTCTTAATTGTGGAGTCTGCCTCTGGTGTGTGGAGTTGTAACAGTGCCTTGTGAAGGTTTCCTGGTTGAGAGATTTTGCCTGTGGATGGAGCTGGATCTCATCTCTCTGAAAGGCAGAGCCATATCCAGTATTAAGTTTTGGGATGTCTGTTGATTTGGTATGGCTTTGTGCAGCCTGTCTGCTAATGTGCAATGCTGCGTTTCTGGTTTTTTTTAATATATTTATTTTTTAATTGAAGAATAATTGCTTTACAGAATTTTGTTGTTAATACCAAAAATCAGCATGAGTCAACCATAGGTATACATATGTCTCCTCCCTCTTGAAACTCACTCCCATCTCCCTCCTCATCCCACCCCTCTATGTTGTTACAGTGCCCCGTTTGAGTTCCCTGAGTCATAGAGCAAATTCCCATTGGATATCTCCTTTACATATGGTAATGTACATTTCCAAGTTGCTCTCTTCATCCATCTCACCCTCTCCTTCCTCCTCCCCCTGCTGTGTCCATAAATCTGTTCTCTATGTCTGTTTCTCTGTTGCTGCCCTACAAATAAATTCATCAGTACCATCTTTCTAGATTCCACATATATGCGTTAGAATATGATATTTATCTTTCTCTTTCTGACTTACTTCACTCTGTATGGGCTTTCCTGATGGCTCAGCTGATAAAGAATCTGGCCACAATGCAGGAGACCTGGGTTTGATCCCTGGGTTAGGAAGATCCCCTGGAGAAGGAAACAGCTACCCACTCCAGTTTTCTGGCCTGGAAAATTTCATGGACAGAGGAGACTGGCAGCCTAGTCCACGGGTCGCAAAGAATAGGATATGCTGAGCGACTTTCACTTTCAACTTTTCACTCTGTATAAAAGGCTCTAGGTTCATCCACCTCATTTCTACTGCTGCTGCTAAGTCGCTTCAGTCTTGTCCGACTCTCCGACCCCATAGACGGCAGCCCACCAGGCTCCCCTGTCCATGGGACTCTCCAGGCAAAAGTACTGGAGTGGGGTGCCATTGCCTTCTCCAATCCACCTCATTAGAATTGACTCAAATGCATTCCTTTTTGTGGCTGAGCAATATTCCTTATATATATGTGCCACAGCTTCTTTATCCATTCATCTGTCAATGAATATCTAGGTTGCTTCCATGTTCTAGCTATTGTAAATAGTGCAGCAATGACTATTGGACTACTGGTGTCCTTTTCGTTTTTGGTTTCCTCAGAGTATATGCCTGGTAGTGGGATAGCTGAATCATATGGTGATTTTATTCCTGGTTTTTTAAGGAATCTTCATACTGTCTTCCATAGTGATTGTATCAATTTACATTCCCATCAACAGTGCAAGAGTGTTCCATTTTCTCCACACCCTTTCCAGCATTTACTGTTTGTAGACTTTTTGATGATGGCCATTCTGACTAGATATAAGAGACCAAGGGAACATTTCATGCAAAAATGGACACAATAAAGGATAGAAATGGTATGGACCTAACAGAAGCAGAAGATATTAAGAAGCAGTGGCAAGAATACACAGAAGAACTATACAGAAAATATCTCCATGACCCAGATAACCACTATGGTGTGATCACTCACCAGGATCCAAACATGCTGGAATTTGAAGTCAAGTGGGCCTTAGGAAGCATCACTACAAACAAAGCTAGTGGAGGTGATGGAATTCCAGTTGAGCTATTTCA
>NW_011488365.1:10185-11455 GCF_000754665.1 Bison bison bison
TAATTTCTATTTCTTCCTGGATCAGTCTTGGAAGATTGAAATTTCTAAGACTCTGTCCATTTCTTCCTAGATTGTTAATTTTGTTGGCATTTAGTTGCTCATAATAGGCTTTTATAATTCTCTGTATTTCTGCATTGCCTGCTGTAACCTCTCCTTTTTAATTTCTAATTTTACTGATTTGATTCTTCTCTCATTTTTTCTTGATGAGTCTGGCTAAAGGTTTACCAATTTTATTTTCTCAAAGAACCAGCTTTTAGTTTTTATTAATCTTTACTAGTTTCTTTCATTTCTTTATCATTTATTTCTCTTCTGAACTTTATGATTTATTTCCTTCTGCTAACTTTGAGAATTTTTGTTCTTTTTCCATTTGTTTTAGGTGTAAAGTTAGGTTGTATATTCAATGTTTTTCTTGTTTCTTGAGGTAGGATTGTATTGCTATAAACTTCCTTCTTAGAAATGCTTTTGCTGAATTGAATAGGTTGACTTGTTGCGTGTTCACTGCATCTATGTCTAGGAATTATTTTATTTCACTTCTGGTTGCCTTCAGTAATGTGTTCATTATTTAGAAATGTATTGTTTAATCTCCATATGTTTTTATTTTTTACAGGTTTTTCTTGTAATTGAGATCTACTCTCATAGCATTGTTGTCAGAAATGATACTTGATATAATATCAGTTTTACTGATTAAAAAATTTACTGAAGTTTTATTTGTGACCCAAGATGTGGTCTATTCTGGAGAATGTTTCCTGTGCACATGTGAAGAAATTGTATTCTTCTGAATTTAGATGGAATGTCCTGAAGATATCAATGATATTTCTGGTCTAATGTGTCATTTAAGGCTTTTGTTTCCTTATTAAAGTTCTGTTTTGATGATCAGTTCACTGGTGTAAGCAAGATGTTAAAGTCTTCTACTATTAATGTGTTACTGTCAATTTCTCCTTTTATAACCTGTTAGTATTTTCTTATGTATTGAGGTGCTCTTATGTTGGGTGCATAGATATCTACATTTGTTATGTCTTCCTCTTGGATTGATCCCTTGATCACTATGTGGTGTCTTCCCTTATCTCTTGTACTATTCTTTATTTTAAGGTTATTTTGTCTGATATGAGGGTTGATACTCCAGCTTTCTTTTGATTTCCATTTCAGTTCAGTTCAGTTCCGTCACTCAGTCGTGTCCGACTCTTTGGGACCCCATGAATTTCAGCACGCCAGGCCTCCCTGTCCATCACCAACTCCCAGAGTTCACCCAAACCCACGTCCATTGAGTTGG
>NW_011488366.1:0-482 GCF_000754665.1 Bison bison bison
CTTAAAGCTCAACATTCAGAAAATGAAGATCATGGCATCTGGTCCCATCACGTCATGGCAAATAGATGGAGAAACAGTGACAGACTTTATTTGGGGGGGGCTCCAAAATCACTGCCTTGTCTAACTCAGTGAAACTAAGCCATGCCCGTGGGTCAACCCAAGATGGGCGGGTCATGGTGGAGAGATCTGACAGAATGTGGTCTGCTGGAGAAGGGAATGGCAAACCACTTCAGTATTCTTGCCTTGAGAACCCCATGAACAGTATGAAAAGGCAAAATAATAGGATACTGAAAGAGGAACTCCCCAGGTCAGTAGGTGCCCAATATGCTACTGGAGATCAGTGGAGAAATAACTCCAGAAAGAATGAAGGGATGGAGCCAAAGCAAAAAGAATACCCAGCTGTGGATGTGACTGGTGATAGAAGCAAGGTCCGATGCTGTAAAGAGCAATATTGCATAGGAACCTGGAATGTCAGGTCCATG
>NW_011488366.1:4300-5358 GCF_000754665.1 Bison bison bison
CCTTTGACTGTGTGGGTCACAACAAACTGTGGAAGATTCTTCAAGAGATGGGAATACCAGACCACCTGACCTGCCTCTTGAGAAATTTGTATGCAGGTCAGGAAGCAACAGTTAGAACTGGACATGGAACAACAGACGTGTTCCAAATAGGAAAAGGAGTACGTCAAGGCTGTATATTGTCACCCTGCTTACTTAACTTATATGCAGAGTACATCACGAGAAACGCTGGGCTGGAAGAAACACAAGCTGGAATCAAGATTGCCGGGAGAAATATCAATAATCTCAGATATGAGTTGACACCACCTTTATGGCAGAAAGCGAAGAAGAACTAAATAGCCTCTTGATGAAAGTGAAAGAGGAGAGTGAAAAAGTTGGCTTAAAGCTCAACATTCAGAAAATGAAGATCATGGCATCTGGTCCCATCACTTCGTGGGAAATAGATGGGGAAACAATGGAAACAGCATCAGACTTTATTTTTGGGGGCTCCAAAACCACTTCAGATGGTGACTGCAGCCATGAAATTAAAAGACGCTTACTCCTTGGAAGGAAAGTTATGACCAACCTAGACAGCTTATTAAAAAGCAGAGACATTACTTTTCCAACAAAGGTCCATCTAGTCAAGACTATGTTTTTTCCAATAGTCATGTATGGATTCACGAGTTGGACTATAAAGAAAGCTGAATGCCGAAGAATTGATGCCTTTGAACTGTGTTGTTGGAGAAGACTCTTCAGAGTCTTTTGGACTGCAAGGAGATCCAACCAGTCCATCCGAAAGGAAATCAGCCCTGGGTGTTCATTGGAAGGACTGATGCTGAAGCTGAAACTCCAATACTTTGGCCACCCGATGCGAAGAGATGACTCACTTGAAAAGATCCTGATGCTGGGAAAGATTGAGGCAGGAAGAGAAGGGGACTAGAGGATGAGATGGTTGGATGGCGTCATCGACTCAATGGGCATGAGTTTGAGCAAGCTCTGGGAGTTGGTGATGGACAGGGAAGCCTAGCGTGCTGCAGTCCAGGAGGTCGCAAAGTGTCAGACACGACTGAGCGACTGATCTG
>NW_011488367.1:0-433 GCF_000754665.1 Bison bison bison
TTTACACTCCAGTGCCTATCCTTATACTCTATTGTCTGAAATTCCTGAATGAGCCAAATATTTCTCAGTAATTGATTTAAAAGATGCTTTCTATTCAGTGCCTTTGGCGGAGGAAAGTCAATTTCTATTTGCCTTTGAAGACCCTACACAGCTAGCTTCTCAGTTAACCTGGACAGTTTGCCCCAGAGATTTTGTGACAGCCTTCACTTATTTGGACAAAGTTTGTCACAGTATCTTCAAAGCTTTAATAGCTCCAAAGCAGTGGTACTACAATATGTAGATGATATTCTGCTCTGTGCTGAGACAGAGGAAGCTTGTTCACAAGCTTCAGAAGATTTCTTAAACTTTCTGGCAGGCTGCAGTTACAAGGCATCAAGAGAAAAGGCTCAGCTTTGTCAACAATCTGTTAGATATCTGAGCCTAACCATATCAG
>NW_011488367.1:533-896 GCF_000754665.1 Bison bison bison
TAAGCAGAAAATTAGACGTAGTTTCACGCGGGTGGCCCCACTGTCTAAGAGTAATTGGGGCAATGGCTTTATTAACACCTGGAGCTTTAAAAATAATTAATGGATGAACTCTTACTGTATTGACTTCTCATGATGTGAGTGGAATCTTAAAGTCTACAGTTAATACTTGGATGACAGACAGTAGGCTTCTTAAACATCATTCATTGTTGTTAGAAGGACCAGTAACTAAGCTTAAAGTTTGTGGAAATTTATTTTTTTTTCTTTTGTTAACTCCATGAATATTTTATTTATTTATTTATTTTAATTTAAATTTATTTATTTTAATTGGAGGCTAATTACTTTACAATATTGTATTGGTTTTGC
>NW_011488367.1:996-1632 GCF_000754665.1 Bison bison bison
TCCTAGTCCTGTGGCCACTGCTGAGTTTTCCAAATTTGCTGGTATATTGAGTGCAGCACTTTACAGCATCATCTTTCAGGATTTGGAATAGCTCAACTGGAATTCCGTCACCTCCACTAGCTTTGTTTGTAGTGATGCTTTCTAAGGCCCACTTGACTTCACATTCCTGGAGGTCTGGCTCTAGGTCAGTGATCACACCATCGTGATTATCTGGGTCGTGAAGATCTTTTATGTACAGTTCTTCTGTGTATTCTTGCCATCTCTTCTTAATATCTTGGACCAAATCAGTCCTTAGATAATCTATTACAACCGGCTCAGACAGTGTATTATGGTAGGGAATATGAAAAAAAGAAAGCCAAAAATACACAAAGGAACAGGAGGAAGCCCTTGTAACGGCTGTAAGAACCATTCTGAAACGGCCTGAGAAAAATGCCCAGAGGGACCCAGGTGAAAAGGGATGGGCTTGCTATTACTGTGGAAAGGAGGAGCACCTCAAGTGGGATTGCCCTCAGGCCTCTAGGCTGCCCCCGGCTCTATGTCTGGTCTGCAAGGGACCACACTGGAGGAGAGACTGCCCCCAGAGGCATAGGTTTCTGGGGTCAGACTCAGAAGACAATCAGGACTGAAGGTGCCCGG
>NW_011488367.1:1732-2627 GCF_000754665.1 Bison bison bison
CCATACATCAATATGAATCTGCCAATACAGTATACTAACGCATATATATGGAATTTAGAAAGATGGTAACGATAGCCCTGTATGTGAGACAGCAAAAGAGACACAAATGTATAGAAGTCTTTTCTATACATTTTTGGACATTTTGGACATCTATACATTTTCTATACAGTCTTTTGGAATCTGTGGGAGAGGGAGAGGGTGGGATGATTTGGGAGAATGGCATTGTAACATGTATAATATCATATAAGTTTGTGGAAATTTAAATCCTGCCACTTTCCTTCCTGAAAAGAAAAATGAAACACATGATCATGATTGCTCCCAATTTCTAACTTTAAACTATGCAGTTCGGAAAGATCTAATGGATACCCCATTAGATAATCCTGACATGGAAATATTTACAGATGGCAGTTCTTTTGTTCAGGATGGAAAGCGTAAAGCAGGTTATGCCATGGTGAATGCTGAACAGGTTTTAGAAGCAAAATCTCTCTCCCAGGGAACTAGTGCTCAGTTAGCGGAGCTTGTGGCTCTGACTTGAGCTCTAGAGTTAAGCAAAGGGCAGCAAGTAAATATCTACACGGATTCTAAGTGTGCTTATTTGACTTTACATGTTCATGCTGCAATATGAAAAGAAAGACAGTTTAAAACAGCAATAGTCGAACCTATTAAGCATTTCAGAGATATCGAGAGACTTTTAACTATTATATATTGTCCTAAAGAAGTAGCTGTTATGCATTGCAAAGGGCACAACAGGGATGGGAGTAAAATAGCCTAAAGTAATCAGCTGGCTGACTGTCAAGCCAGAAAGGGGGCTTTACAAAACCCCTTCACTACAGACACCTTTGATCTGGACAGGTCCTGTGGAACAGGAAAAACCACAATATACTGAGGAAGAATT
>NW_011488367.1:4332-7307 GCF_000754665.1 Bison bison bison
TGATCCTCAAGACAATGTCTTCCTGTCCTGGGCTCACTCCTACGCTGCATTCCACAGTCGGTCTAACTGCTGGGTCTGCGGAGCACTCTGCTCTTCATCAGTGGAAGGCTTCCCGTGGTGGACATCTCCACTTCAAGGAAAAGACTTTCTCCAATTCTACGAATAACTTCAACAACAATCGTATGTGATACCTTTCTTAAACTGATGACATCTAACAACCCTAAGATAGACTGGAGCAACACTTTGTACTTTAACTATGAACATAACGTGACTTTTAATTTTGATTATACATTGTCTCAGTTTAATGACTATTTTGCTACACATAAGGTAAATGGGTCTAGATCTAATGGTTTTTTACCTGACGTTTATGAAATATGGGATGAGCTTATATGGCTAACTCCTGAAAAAGGAGTTATAATATCTACTGCCTCTATATGCTGGGAACAAATAGAGCCATCTCCAGAAGTTAGCCAACAATTATAATGATTGGAAACAATTGGGCTTTTTGCCTCAGGAAATATGCAATGTAATCATCCCCATGTTTTCCAACCCCAATTCAAGTCCTCCCTTTGCCTGGCCAGACACTGATTGGGACTGGATATCTCAGTCACGGTGGCTTGCTCCAAATGGGACCTGTTGGATATGTGGCTCTTACCTATGGACATTGCTTCCCCCTGGTTACATAGGGAGATGCACCCTAGGTCTAGACTTTACTCACGGCTTTATATTTTCAGAGCTTCCAAAAATGCCTGCTAATATACCCCACCTTAAAACTCGGTGGGCAAGGTCTGTATTTCACTGGTATGATTATTTTGCTGCAGTGTTTGTTCCCTCTCTGGGAACTACAGATGTTATGCTACGAGTGGATGCTTTGACTAATTTTACTCAACAGGCATTACAAGATTCTCAAAAAGCTATTTCAGCTCTTAATGCCAAACAAACTCAAATTAAAAAGGTGGTCTTACAAAACAGACTGGCTTTAGATATTCTGACAGCTGTAAAAGGAGGAACTTGTGCCATTATTCATACCCAATGCTCTACATATATATACCTGATATGAGCACTAATGTTACTCATTTTACTAAACATATGAACAAGATGATTGAGGCTATGGATACTCCTGAAGCCTCAATTGCCTCACTTTGGGAGATGGTAACTAGTTCCCCATGGTGGAAAGCTGTCTTAATTACAATAATTCTGATTGTTTTCTTTTTGCTGTTTGCTCCCTGCATCTGTAACTGTGTAATTGGATTTGTTTCTAGTCGCATGAAGGCTTTTAAGTTACAGATGGTTGTCCAAGCTCCTAGGAGTACCACAGACTCCTCCAACTATTACTTGGGGCCCCTGGATCAGAGACCCTCAATTTGAGGATTAGGAGAAAATGTTGCCTCACCAATTTAGGGACAACATTGCTTATCAGCTCAGAAGCAGTTATGGAATGAGAATGACCCCCTTTTCCCTAGGCAACATAATTCTCCTAAAAGAAAAGGGGGAATGAGAGAGTCAATTCCTAGGCAGATTGATAAGAAGTTCAGGGCCCCAAGGAGGAGAAAGGGCTCTGGGGCTTTCAAAGTAGAGATTGGGGGTCTGGAATTCTCAAGGAGGAGAAAAGGACAAACTTTTTTTCCTCTGCATTCCTTAGTCTTAGTCAATTACACAATTCAGTTTAAACTCTGTACTAGGGATTATACAACAATGTATCCGGCTGGAGGACAGTTTCTCCTTCCTGAAAACCTTCTGACTAATCCTGATATCTTAGAATGTGTATTATGGGACAGGGTCTGGAGGATCTTTCTGTTGTTAAATTCTAATCTTGTTATCCTAAAATGTAAATTGTGGGAGTAGGTCTGGTAAAATTTTCACAAACTTGAGACATTCTTTTGATTCATTGTAATAAGTTGGTGATGGACAGGGAGGCCTGGCATGCTGTGATTCATGGGGTCGCAAAGAGTCAGACACGACTGAGCGACTGAACTGAACGGAACTGAATAACTAATTAAAAGGTATATAACTCCATTGCTAACACTAGCAAGGGGGCACTCTTTCTGCCCCCTTCTGATGGCTATGTCAGAAGCTTTCTCTATCTCTTTTATACTTTAATAAAACTTTATTACACAAAAGCTCTGAGTGATCAAGCCTTGTCTCTGGCCCCGGATTGAATTCTTCTCTTCTGGAGGCCAAGAATCCCCAGCATCTTTTCATGGGCCAGCAACAACCTTTCACTAGCTATTGTAAATACTGCTGCAATGAACATTAGGGTACATGTTTTTTATTTTTCAATTTTGGTTTCTTCAGGATATATGCCCAGTAATGGGATTGTTGGATCATATGGTAGTCTTATTCCTAGTTTTTAAAGTAATCTCCATACTGTTCTCTATAGTGGTTGTTTCAGTTTCCATTCCCACCAACAGTGTAAAAGGGTTCCCTTTTTTCCACACCCTCTCCAGCATTTATTGTTTGTAGATTTTTTAATGATGGCTAACCTATTATACAGTGTGAAGTAAGTCAGAAAGAGAAAGACAAATAGCATATATTAAAGCATATATATGGAATCTACAAAGATGGTACCAACTATCCTATATGCAGGGCAGCAAAGGAGACACAGACATAAAGAACAGAGTTTTTGATTCAGTGGAAGGAGAGGGTGGGATGATTTAAGAGAATAGCATTGAAACATATGTATTTACCATATATAAAATAGATAACCAGTGCAACTTTGATGTATGACACAGGGCACTCAAAACTGGTACTCTGTGACAACCTGGAGAAGTGGCCTGGGGAGTAAGATGGGAGGGATATTCAGGGTGGAAAGTGAAGTGAAATGAAAGTCTCTCAGTCATGTCCGACTCTTTGCAACCTCATGGACTGTATAGTCCATGGAATTCTCCAGGCCAGAATACTGGAGTGGGTAGCCTTTCCCTTCTCCAGGGGATCTTCCCAACCCAGGTATTGAACCCAGGTCTCCTGTACTACAG
>NW_011488367.1:9236-9928 GCF_000754665.1 Bison bison bison
AATTTGCTGGCATATTGAGTGCAACACTTTCACAGCATCATCTTCCAGGATTTGAAATAGCTCTACTGGAATTCCATCACCTCCACTAGCTTTGTTTGTTTTGATGGTTTCTAAGGCCCACTTGACTTCACATTCCTGGATGTCTGGCTCTAGATGAGTGATCACACCATTGTGATTATGTTGGCCGTGAAGATCATTTTTGTACAGTTCTTCTGTGTATTCTTGCCACCTCTTCTTAATATCTTCTGCTTCTGTTAGGTCCATACTATTTCTGTCCTTTATCGAGCCCATCTTTGCATGAAATGTTCCCTTGGTATCTGTAATTTTCTTGAGGAGATCTCTAGTCTTTCCCATTCTGTTGTTTTCCTCTATTTTTTTGCAATGATTGCTGAGGAAGGCTTTCTTATCTCTCCTTGCTATTCTTTGGAAATCTGTATTCAGATGCTTATATCTTTCCTTTTCTCCTTTGCTTTTCACTTTTCTTCTTTTCACAGCTATTTGTAAGGCCTCCTCAGACAGCCATTTTGCTTTTTTGCATTTCTTTTCCATGGGGATGGTCTTGATCCCTGTCTCCTGTACAGTGTCAGGAACCTCCGTCCATAGTTCATCAGGCACTCTGTCTATCAGATCTAGTCCCTTAAATCTATTTCTCACTTCCGCTGTATAATCATAAGGAATTTGATTTAGGTCAT
>NW_011488367.1:10771-11252 GCF_000754665.1 Bison bison bison
TCGGCCGCCGCCCCTGACCTTGGGTGTGTGGTAGCTCGTCTGGGCTGCCGCCCTGACCTTGGGCATGGGGTGGCTCCTCCCGGCCACCACCCTGACCTCAGACATGGGGTTGCTCATTTTGGGCACCGCCCTGACCTCAGACATGGGGTAGCTCCTCTTGGCCACCGCCCCTGTCCTTGGATGTGGGGTAGTTCCTCTTGGCCGCTCCTGTGCCAATGCAGCCTGGCACTCTCAGTCACCACCCCTGACCTCAGACATGGGGTAGCTCCTCATGGCCGTGCTTCTGCTAACTGTACCAGTGGACTTTAATTAAATGAGCACTGTCCAAGTCTAAGTCATTGTAAAAATCTTAAAGTGGATCCAGTTTGCAAGCTACTGCTTCCCCTTATATGTTTCACCATTTCCTTTCCTCTACCTACCTTCACTTTTGTGTATCCCACTCACAGAAGGAAGTCCTAAGTCCCCTAATGAGCACATACCT
>NW_011488367.1:11352-12312 GCF_000754665.1 Bison bison bison
CTCCAGACCCATTTAATCATTGCACTCAATATCAACCACTCCAAAACTAAAATATTATCAGCATATGTCTTTCCCCATCCAATATTCTTCAGTCCTAAATGGTAACAGTATTCACACAGCCATCCAAACTTAAATCTCTGCCTTGCTTCACCACCTACTATCTGTAAAAACTTGAGCAAGTTACTTTAACTTCTATATGCCTCATTTTCTTCTTTTTAAAAATGAAGGGAAAAAGAACACTTACTTCATAGGATGCTTATGTGGATTAAAAGAGATAAGTGTAAAGCCCTTAGAACTGTGCTCAGCACATTGTAAGCACTTGACATTTCAGCTTATACTGCTTTCAACAGTATCATCCTCCACTATTCCACATCCTCATCTCCATGCTGACCTTCCCCACAATTACATAATCTGTTCAGTAAATTTTACTTGCATGCATGCATGCTAAATTGCTTCAGTTGCATCTGATTCTTTGCAACCCCATGGATTGTAGCTCACCAGACAAGAATACTAGAGTGGGTTGCATGCCCTGCTTCAAGGAATCTTCCCTAATATTTTTTAAATTCAGTCCTCTCCTAGACATCCTCATGGTCATTGCTCTAGTTCAGGCCTTGATCCTCTCTGGATCAAGTACTACCTTCATAACTGGTCTCCCTGCCTCCATCCCTTACACAGCAGGGAAGAGGTTCTCATAAACTGGAACTTAGTCTTGTTATAATTATAAATTCCTGGACTATTTTCCTGAAACAGTGGGCATTAAATGACTTTTGAAGGGTTTTACAATCTGATTCTAACCTACCTTATATCCAGTTACTCCCTATACCACATTGAAGAAATAGCTTGTCTCTGAATAGGCAAGTCTCCTATAAGCCTCTATGCCTTTGTCTATTACATTAGCACTACACTATCTAGAATGTTCTTCTTTCTTCCATCTTTTTAGCAAACCACTATTTATCCCTT
>NW_011488367.1:14475-15311 GCF_000754665.1 Bison bison bison
TCATTGACTAACTGTGTTACATTTATTGTTGTATCCAGTAATACTCAGAATCAGGTGCTGGGAAGTAACAACCAGAGAAAACATCTCAGGTTAGCTGCCTGCTTCTATTGCAAGACTCTCTCTAGAATCATAATTTCTTTCCACTGAAGGGAACCCCTGTAGTTCATCTTATCCAGTCACCTGATTATATAGATTGTATCTCAGTCAAATGGGAGCCTATACCTGCTTAAGGATTGGTTTTAAACCCTAACAATTCTCACAATGCTAAGTTGCTTCAGTCGTGTCTGACTCTTTGCGACCCTATGGACTGTAGCCCACCAGACTCCTCTATCCATTGGGATTCTCTAGGCAAGAATACTGGAATGGGTTGCCATGCCCTCCTCCAGGGGATCTTCCTAACCCAGGGATCAAAGCCACATCTCTTATGTCTCCTGCATTGGCAGGAAGGTTCTTTACCACTGTAGCCACCTGGGAAGCAACAATTCTCATAGGAAGCTGTTATTTGTGTCTAGCCTCCATCTTTGTACTGCAGTAGCAACTTGGCTTCTTTCAGCTCTCTGCCAAAATGGTGGGCAGCCTTATAGATTCAAATTTCCCACTCAACTTTTAATCTGCCTGGACAAGGCCTCTGTTCCAATTTTTAGATGATGTATTTCTCCCTAGTAAAAATAGATGCTCTTCTACTATTAGCATGAAAAGTTAAATGGGAGCAATGCAAACTGGCTGACAGAGGGGATCATCCCTTTCAGGGATTTCTCTAAGGTAGTAACTTTCTAATATGTCTGGACCCAGACCTATTGTAAGAGACACATTTCATTTCATGACTCATTTCACAC
>NW_011488368.1:0-318 GCF_000754665.1 Bison bison bison
ATTGCTTATCTAAACAGAGAATTAGATGTAGTTTCACGTGGGTGGCCCCACTGCCTAAGAGTAATTGGGGCAGCGGCTTTATTAGCACCTGAAGCTTTAAAAATAATTAATGGACGAAACCTTACTGTACTGACTTCTCATGATGTGAGTGGAATCTTAAATTCTAAGGTTAATATTTGGATGACAGACAGTAGGCTTCTTAAGTATCAGTGATTGTTGTAGAAGGACCAGTAAATAAGCTTAAAGTTTGTGGAAATTTAAATCCTGCCACTTTCCTTCCTGAGAAGGAAAATGAAACACCTGATCACGATTGTTCTC
>NW_011488368.1:4827-6004 GCF_000754665.1 Bison bison bison
AACTAGAGAAAAGCCTGTGCAGCAAAGAAGACCCAGCACAGCCAAAAATAAATAAATAAAATTATTTTTTAAAAAAGCAAAGTGAGACATCAGTGGTAAGTAGGAATTAGCTAGATGGAAGATGGGCAGAGCCAGAACGCTGCAGCAGAGGCACAACATGTGAAAAGACAGGGAGGTAAAGGGAACAAAAAATATTTGGGGAACAAAAAATATAGGGAGCATCCTTGTGAGGCTGGTATCATACTCATTTCAGATAAAGAAATGAAACAAACAAACAAAAAAGAAACGAAACAAAGATTTGATGATTTACCCACAGTTTCTCCGTTGGCTTGACCTGGAATCCAGCTCTGTTTTACTGTTAAGAGGCTGTTTTTACTCTCACTGCCCCACGAATGTCTCTAATGCTGATTGGGTCCTCAGTATTAATACACTGAAATTACAGACAGGTTGTTTAAAATTAGAAGAGGATGAAGAAGTGAACCTAAGGGATGTCTACATGTGAGGAGTAGGAGGAAGAAAATGCCAAATGAAGGTAGTAGTGAAAGAACAATTCAAACAGAATGACTCAAACAGCACAGTGTGATGGAAGCCAAAGAAAGCGTAAGAGGAATGGTATCACATTTCAAAGATGGAGAGAGTTGAAGAGTTAGTGGGTTTTCTGACTGTGCTTGGCAATGATCTTATTTAGCTAATGAGAATGTAATTTCTAGGGGGATCACAAAAGGATGGAAAAATGAGTGTTAAGTAGAGGAGTGCAGATCACTTTTTCAGATATGTTAATTACTGGATGCAGGAAAGGGTAAGAAGGGAAACCAACTTTGAGATGGAGGCAGTCTTATTAGGAGGTGATCTTGAGATAAACACTAAAGAAGGGGTAGGAAGCAGTCTGCACAGGAGGGGTTGAACTGTGATGTAGGATACAGGCTGAGCTGACCATCAGAGCTGTCCTGGGTTGAGGTAAGAGGGGTGAATCTTCACTTTCTCACATAGATCAGTTATTTGATGTGGGCTGCCTGAGAAAGTGGTAAGAATTCATGCCTGAGGCCAACAGCATTCTCACTTGAAACATGGGTAAAAAGTCCTTCATTCTCACAGTGCATTCCAGCATTATCACAAGGAGGAATGCTTTTAGGATAAATAAAGATAATGAGAGGGTAACAGGCAGGAAGGCCAGGGG
>NW_011488369.1:0-463 GCF_000754665.1 Bison bison bison
GCTGCACTCAATTTGCTGACATATTGAGTGCACCGCTTTCACAGCATCATCTTTCAGGATTTGAAATAGTGCAACTGGAATTCCATCACCTCCACTGGCTTTGTTCCTAGTGATGCTTTCTAAAGCCCACTTGACTTCACATTCCAGGATGTCTGGCTCTAGATGAGTGATCACACCATTGTGATTATCTGGGTCATGAAGATCTTTTTTGTACAGTTCTTCTGTGTTTTCTTGCCACTTCTTCTTAATATCTTCTGCTTCTGTTAGGTCCATACCATTTCTGTCCTTTATCGAGCCCATCTTTGAATGAAATGTTCCCTTGGTATCTCTAATTTTCTTGAAGAGATCTTTAGTCTTTCCCATTCTGTTGTTTTCCTCTATTTCTTTGCATTGATCACTGAGGAAGGCTTTCTATCTCTTCTGCTATTCTTGGAACTCTGCATTCAGATGCATATATCTTTTC
>NW_011488369.1:4579-5221 GCF_000754665.1 Bison bison bison
TCCTCGATACAGTCTCTATATTCTCCATGCAGATGGCTTCTAGACCATCCCTATCCCTCACCCCTAACCTTCCCTTACATCAACCTGCCTTAGACCCCCAAGTTGGGGGCTCTGATCACCCATCCATAGCCAAACATTATCCCCCGGTCCACATTACCCTAAAGGACTCCTCGACTATAATCACCCAACCACAGTACTCTCTCACCCCGGAGGCCCACAAGGGACTTAAGCCTATCATAGACTATCTTTTTCAGGCCTCTATCTTAATTCCTACCGATTCACCACACAACACCCCTATTCTGGCAGTAAAGAAGAGACCAAACTCTTGGAGACTGGTCCAGGATCTGCAAAAAGTCGATGAGGCCATCACACCGACATTCCCAGTAGTCCCTAACCCTCACACCCTTCTGTCTACTGTACCCTCGACTGCAACCCACTTCATGGTATTAGATCTCAAAGACTCCTTTTTCACCATCCCCCTCCACTCCCTCTCCCAACCCCTTTTCGCCTGCACTTGATAAGACCCTGAGACGCATGTTTCTCAACAACTAACATGGACAGTTCTCCCCCAGGGGTTCAGAGACAGCCCCCACTTTTTTGTACAGGCTTTACAAAAAGACCTACAGACACTCAACTTAGCCC
>NW_011488369.1:9413-9736 GCF_000754665.1 Bison bison bison
ATCAGCCCCCAGGGCGGCCGCCGGTCACCAGTCTGACTGACTGTCACTCCCACCCACCCAGCCAAATTCATCCACCCTTCCCTCATTTTAAGCCGCAAACACTACAAAGCATTAAGACCATAATTGAGAAGGAGGCTCCAAGATCCACATTTAAACAAAGAAAATGTTCTTCAAGTTTCATCAGGCCATTATAATCACGTCCAACTCCAAACCTCAAAGTGCCTGAGAGATCTTCTCTGCCATCCACCCAGGTGCCCACAGACATGTCAAAGTGTCCATCAGGACACACCGTCTACCCGACTCTCCAAATCACACCTCAGACA
>NW_011488370.1:0-429 GCF_000754665.1 Bison bison bison
AAAAAGTAAAATTCTACCAGGAAAACACACACACACACAAAGTCTACAAATAATAAATGCTGGAGAGGGTGTGGAGAAACGGGAATCGTTCTACACTATCGATGGGAATACAGATTGGTGCAGTCACTATGGAAAACAGTAAGGAGGTTCCTTTAAAAACTAAAAATAGAGCTACCATATGATCCAGAAATCTCACTCTTGGCTATACATCCAGAAAAGATGAAAACGCTAATTTGAAAAAATACATGCAACCCAGTGTTCACAGAAGCATTATTTATAATAGCGAAGACATGGAAATAATCCAAATGCCCATCAACAGACAACTGGTTTAAGAAGATGTAGTGTGTGTATGTCAGAGAAGGCAATGGCACCCCACTCCAGTGTTCTTGCCTGGAGAATCCCAGGGACGGGGGAGCCTGGTGGGCTGCC
>NW_011488370.1:529-1322 GCF_000754665.1 Bison bison bison
CTCCACTAGCTTTGTTCGTAGTGATGCTTTCTAAGGCCCACTTGACTTCACATTCCAGGATGTCTGGCTCTAGGTCAATGATCACACCATCGTGATTATCTGGGTCGTGAAGATCTTTTTTGTACAATTCTTCGTGTATTCTTGCCACCTCTTCTTAATATCTTCTGCTTCTGTTAGGTTCATACCATTTCTGTCCTTTATCGAGCCCATCTTTGCATGAAATGTTCGCTTGGTATTTCTAATTTTCTTGAAGAGATCTCTAGTCTTTCCCATTCTGTTGTTTTCTTCTCTTTCTTTGCATTGATGGCTGAAGAAGGCTTTCTTATCTCTTCTTGCTGTTCTTTGGAACTCTGCATTCAGATGCTTATATCTTTCCTCTTCTCCTTTACTTTTCACTTCTCTTCTTATCACAGCTATTTGCAAGGCCTCCCCAGACAGCCATTTTGCTTTTTTGCATTTCTTCTCCATGGGGATGGTCTTGATCTCTGTCTCCTATACAGTGTCATGAACCTCAGTCCATAGTTCATCAGGCACTCTATCTATCAGATCTAGTCCCTTAAATCTATTTCTCACTTCCACTGTATAATCATAAGGGATTTGATTTAGGTCATACCTGAATGGGTCTAGTGGTTTTCCCCACTTTCTTCAATTTAAGTCTGAATTTGGCAATAAGGAGTTTATAATCTGAGCCACAGTCAGCTCCAGGTCTTATTTTTGCTGACTATATAGAGCTTCTCCATCTTTGGCTGTAAAGAATATAATCAATCTGATTTCGGTGTTGACCATCTGGTGA
>NW_011488370.1:1422-2553 GCF_000754665.1 Bison bison bison
TGTTAGTTCTAAAAGGTCTTGTAGGTCTTCATAGAACCATTCAACTTCAGCTTCTTCAGTGTTACTGGTTGGGGCACAGACTTGGATTACTGTGATACTGAATGGTATGCCTTGGAAACAGAGATCATTCTGTCGTTTTTTAGATTGCATCCAAGTACTGCATTTCAGACTCTTTTGGCTCACTACTAGAGAAATGCAAATCAAAACTACTATGAGATATCACCTCACACCAGTTGGAATGGCCATCATCAAAAAGTCTACAAACAATAAATGCTGGAGAGGGTGTGAAGAAAAGAGAACCCTCTTGCACTGTTGTTGGGAATGTAAATTGATACAGTCACTATGGAGGATGGTATGGAGATATCTTTAATAACTAAGAATAAAACCACCATGATGCTGCTGCTAAGTTGCTTCAGTCGTGTCTGACTATGTGCGACCCCATAGATGGCAGCCCACCAGGCTCCCCCATTCCTGGGATTCTCCAGGCAAGAACACTGGAGTGGCTTGCCATTTCCTTCTCCAATGCTTGAAAGTGAAAAGTGAAAGTGAAGTTGCTCAGTCGTGTCGGACTCCTAGCGACCCCATGGACTGCAGCCCACCAGGCCCCTGTGTCCATGGGATTTTCCAGGCAAGAGTACTGGAGTGGGGCGAAAACCACCATATGACCCAGCAATCCCACTCCTAGGCATATACCCTGAGGAAACCAAAATTTGAAGACACATGTATCCCATTGTTCATTGCAGCACTATTTACAATAGCTAGAACATGGAAGCAATCTGGATGTCGACTGACAAGATGAATGGATAAAGAAATTGTGGTACAAATACACAATGGAATATTACTCAGCCATAAAAAGGAATGCATTTGAGTCCATTCTAATGAGATGGATGAATCTAGAACCTATTATACAGAATGCAGTAAGTCAGAAAGAGAAAGATAAATACCATATTCTAATGCATATATATGGAATCTAGAAAAATGATACTGAAGAATTTATTTGCAGAGCAGCAATGGAGAAACAGACATAGAGAACAGACTTATGGACATGGGGAGAGGGGAGGAGAGGGTGAGATGTATGGAAAGAGTAACATGGAAACTTACATTACCATATGTAAATAGATAGCTATTTTT
>NW_011488370.1:3870-6879 GCF_000754665.1 Bison bison bison
GACGAGCCTAGAGGGCTGCAGTCCATGGAGTTACATGACTGAGCATATGTGCATGAGGGTGGAGGGTGACGGGTTGGTAGCAATAAACTGGTAGAACTAAAAAAAAAAAAATAAGCTCCAGTTAAAAAAACAGACTAGCCGACTGGCAATTAAAATCCAACTATCTGCAAGAAACGCATCTCTTTAGGACAGATAAAAGTTGAACATTATAAAGAGAGAGAATTATGTCACATTTGATAGTGGTGAATACTTATTTACTTATTTACGTAAAATCTTTTTCTCTTCTGTTTTTGGGGGAATCAATCTAACGAATCTTCTGCTGCTGCTGCTAAGTCACTTCAGTCATGTCCAACTCTGTGCGACCCCATAGACGGCAGCCCACCAGGCTCCCCCGTCCCTGGGATTCTCCAGGCAAGAACACTGGAGTGGGTTGCCATTTCCTTCTCCAATGCATGAAAGTGAAAAGTGAAAGTGAAGTCGCTCAGCCGTGTTTGACTCTTAGTGACCCCATGGACTGCACTGCAGTCTACCAGCTCCTCCGTCCATGGGATTTTCCAGGCAAGAGTACTGGAGTGGGTTGCCATTTCCTTCTCCAATGAATCTCCTACATTTATATATATTGTTTCTCAGTGTCCTAAATTGAATTCTATCATCTACCCATCTCTTACTCTTGTGCTTCTCAAAGTTTGGGCTTCAAACCATGTGCAATGGAAGCACCTGTGCCCCACTCCAGACTTACTGATTCAGAACACCAACTCAAGAGTATCAGGGTATCAGCCTTTTAACAAGGTCCCCCAGTTGATTTAAGTATAAGAATTATTTATTTAAATGTTGACCCACAAGGTTCTGTCGGTCCTCGTCTACCTTCTGTTACACATGCACCAAAAATCACACCCAAAACTTCCACCAGTTATTGTTATTAACAGGATGTGTAAGCTGCCTTACCTCCATAATCCCCACCCCTGCCAATAACTATAATCCCACCTGACACAAAGAATACTTATTTGAATGAACCTGATGATTCTTAAAGCCACTTTGTCAACCAAGACCTAACTTGTAGGCATCATACCTGCATGTGCATCAATCCAATGGACATGTTCACCTGGACGTCCTAAATTACCCTGCATCAATCAGTTAGGATTAAATTCAGCTAACAGTAACAGAAAAGCCTAAAATAGTGGTTTATATAACACAGAAGTTTATTTCTCTCAAATAACAGTCTGGAATAGGTTAGTATAAAAATTCTGCTCCACAAAGTTCTCAGAGAGTCTGGCTCCTTTCTGCTTTCCACTTCAAAATGCCTAGAATATGGTTCCCATTTTATAGTTCAAGATAGAGCTCCATCCAAAACAACCACATTTCTAACAACAGAACAGAAGCAAGAAGGGAAAAGGGTACATTCACCTCTCTGTAACACACTATCTGTGCTTTTATCCCACTGACAAGGATTTAAGTGTCAAGACCATAACTAACTGCTAAAGCTAGAAATCTAGTCTTTATGTTAGGCAGCCAAACTGTTACTAAGGGGAGCAAAAGGGTAGAGACCAGATACTGAACGACAATAGCATTCTTGACTACACCTTCCGAAGTTACCATGTTCCAACTTGAACTCATCAGTTTGCAGAACACACTGTGCAATTTCACACCTTTGTGATGTCTTTATCTCCTACCTTTATCTCCATTCTGCCTGTCCAACTCCTTCTCCTCTCTTAATACTTCCATCATACATCTTTTTGTGAAGCGTTCCTTTATGCAACCACCTTTACCGCCAGCCTAAACAAACCAGATGTCTTTCGGCCACCTTGGTATCTAGCATATATCTCTATTTTTACACTGTTAACTTTGTATTGTATCTTTTAAAAAGTCTATCCCTCCATTCATCCCTCTCCCAGTAGAAGGTGAACTTCTTGAGGGCAGAGACTATGCCTTATTTTAGTATCATATACAGATACATAAATCTGTATCAAACTAACTTGTACAAAAATCAACCATTAACATCTGTTACCTAAAATTATGACAGCAGGGAATGGGTAAAAAGAGGTACCTAATAAAAAGAACATCATGGTATGTAGTACTGTAGAATAATGGGATGTCTTAGAATTCCAAATTACATAAGATTCTACTAGCAGTTACAAGAAGATTATGGCTATATGCTCATACTTAAGTACTGCCTTCCTCCACACACATTACCTATTCATTTCCTACACCCATCTTTCTTTTCTTTCTGGTATAAATTAATATAGTGGGGTAAATTTTAAGTAGATTTATATTTTATTCCACTAATAAGTTCACATTTAACTTGGATCAAATGATTGGTTTCTGTGCTTAGACTCCAGTTAAATCTCAGCAGTTATTTCATCACAGAAGACTGGGTTAGGTATGTCTATGTCCTTGGAAGAGTCAACCAAGGAGCTTCAATATTTTGATGTCTTTTTTCTGAAAGAAAATATCTAGGCTAGATAGCACAGTATTCAACTTAGGAAGCACAGCATTACAACTGATAAACACTTGACTGAAATAACATACTAAATAATATACTAGTTTATGATGGCTTTCATAGTCAAAAATTTTTAACATGCATAAGTAAAATCTTTATAGAAGTGAAATCTTAACACTATCAAAGCACCAATTTAACTTGAAAAATCAACCAAAATCATGTAAAACATGTATAACAATTGCTATGCCCAACCTTTAAAAAAAATCTTCAAGATATTAACAATGGAATGCCATGTGTAATTTTAAATAGGATATCAACTATAAACATAGCTAAGCACCCCAAAATGCTTACAGCAGCAAAGCTTCAATGGTGTAAACGTGGCCTGCAGCTTTGCCCATACTGGCCAGCGTGGTCTATCAATTCAGACCATTATGTTGTGCTGACCCTCAAGAATTCTAATTATAATCTTTTACCTCAAGTTCTCTAACCTGAACAGTGTCCTCACTGTTCTGCCTGCTGTTCCTCAGTTGGGCATGAAGTCCTACCCTCAATGTCAACAGCAGTTAAATCTA
>NW_011488370.1:6979-8202 GCF_000754665.1 Bison bison bison
AAGTTTTCATTGTTAAGATGTATTAAGAAGCATTTGCTCAACTGTATTCTTACAATCTTCAGCAACCAAAAATTAAGCTTCATGTTTATCAGTGAAATACAGGAAGAGACAGTTCTTACAGATCCCTTTGAAACTCTGCTATACAATATCTCACTTACTCTGGAGCATAGTCAAGAACCTAGAAGAAAACAAAACCAGCCTGATGGTCGTTTATTCATTCAAGAAATATGTATTACATACTATGTACCAGGAATTTACCATTCATAGGTGAACAAAAATGTCAAGATCCCTGTTCTTGTAGACATTACATTCTAATAGTGGTGGTAGCAGTGGTTGCGAGGCCAGACAGGATGAAGGGGAGGAAGCAATAACAAGAAATTTTAGAAGAGGGAGTCAAACAAACCTAAAAATATGTAAATTATAGAGTAATTTGAAAGATAAATCCAAAGAGAAGGAATAGCAACAGATAATATCTAAAAAGAAACTCAAAATATAAAATGTAGATACACGAATATCAAAGTCACAGTCCAGGGTCATTTATGATATGCAATCCAGAAACAAACGTTTAAAAGCATTCCGTAATTACAAAAAGCTAAAGCATACAAATGCTAAGAGGATTCTTAGACCAAGGGCTACATTAAAAGCAACATCTTTTTTTCCACTCTTGCTTTTTATCCCAGTAAATGGCACCATCAGCAACCCAGTTACCCAAGTCAGAAACCTGCAAATGGCCCTAGACCTGTGGTTCGCAGCCTGACTAAACATTAGAATTTCCTGGAGCCACACTGCCAGAGATATTGATTAAACTGGTCTGACATGGGGCACATTTTAATTGCCCAGATGATTCTACTGTGCATCCAAGGCTGAGAACCACTACCCTAGATGCATCCTTTCCCCCTAACACTCACATTCAGAGACTACAACCTGCCAATTCTACCCCCTAAATCTCTAGAATAACAACATTAAAAGTTAATTTTCTCTTCATTAAGACTTCCAGAAATCAGAAAATAAATATTAGGGAACACATTATAAAAAGGTTAACCTTCAATTTCCTCTATTTCTTTGCATTGTTCATTTAAGAAGTCTTTATCTCTCTCTGCTCTTCTCTGGAACTCTGCATTCAATTGGGTGTTATCTTCCCCTTTCTCCTTTGCCTTTCCCTTTTTTTTTTTTCCTCAGCTATTCGTAAGGCTTCCTCAAACAACCATTTTGCCTTCTTGCAT
>NW_011488370.1:8957-9771 GCF_000754665.1 Bison bison bison
ATGAGATGGTTGGATGGCATCACCGACTCAATGGACATGAGTTTGAGCAAACTCTGGGAGATAGTGAAGGACAGGGAAGCCTGGTGTGCTGCAGTCCGTAGGGGCGCAAAGAGTCAGACACAACTTAGTGACTGAACAAAAATAACCACCTTCAATTGTTGAGCATATGCACAGTTTAAATATTCTCTATATATTCATTTAATTCTCACAACAGTCCTATGAAGCCAGTGCAGCTATAATACCCATCTTGCAAGATGATGAAACTAATGTACAATGGCCTAAGACTACACCGTAAGTATCAGAGCTCGATTTTAAGTCTAAGTAGCCAACTTTCTGGAACACTCTACACCCCAACATCTGCCAAGCCAATTCCAACTCTTCCACACCTCAAAGCCCAGTTCTCCTGGTCTCTATAAAGCTTCCCTGAACAAAGCCTGCTATTGCGAAGCCCACCAAAGTGGCACTCTTGCCTTTCAATTGTGAAACTATTAAAATATGTTCACTCTTCTGAGATCTTTTTCATATTGTTATTTCCAGCACAGTACTCAATGGCAAGCATTTTTTAAATGAATGAACAAAAGAATCACCTGGAGAACAGTAAACAAGCTCTGAACTACCTCTTTCAACAAGATATAATTTTTAAAACCTATCTGGTAGATGGATTCCTTTTAAAAATGTCCCCTTTAAACCCATCTCATCATCCCATGCTTTCTCTGATCCCTTAGTCATGTCTGACTCTTTGTGACCCTATGGACTGTAGCCCACCAGGCTCTTCCATCCATGGAATTCTCCAGGCAAGAATACTGGAGTGGGT
>NW_011488370.1:10451-12786 GCF_000754665.1 Bison bison bison
GACATGAATCACAGCAGGATCCTCTATGACCCACCTCCCGAGAGTAATAGAAAATAGAAGCAAAAATAAACAAATGGGACCTAATTAAACTTAAAAGCTTTTGCACAATGAAGGAAACTATAAGCAAGGTGAAAAGACAGCCTTAAGATATGTTTTAAAAGAATATAGTTTGTCATTATCCATTCTTGAATGACTTCCTAAACACAAAGATACAATCTGCAAAAGCAAAAGCTTAAATAAAAAGGGATCATTCTCTTTTCTTTTACTGTAAGAAAATGATTCTGTTCTAAAAGGTGGCTAGCAAAGAATGGCCTTTTAACCTCCCTTCTTGCTTACCTACAATATGGTTCTTCTTACAGGCTATTTTCCCCTACATCCCACTGATTGAAGCCAGTCTTAGCATTATCTACATTACCCTTCCGCCTGAAATATTTTTACCCTTGTAGTCTCCAGGTTCATTCTCTCCCTTTCTTCACATCTTCACTCAAATGGCACCTTCTCAGCAAGACCTTCCTTGCCAAACTATCTAAAATGTCACCCCTTTGTTCTCCTTAGCATATACAACTATCAAGCATAATACAATGCATTTATTATGACTTACTATAAATTTACTCAGCTAGAAGGTAAGCTCCATAAAGGAAGGAGTCTTTTATAGCTAAGTCTGTAGCTATATTCCTGGAGTCTACCTTTGATCACAAACTCCTATCCTTAAATTTCTACTTCCTTACTTTTAATCAACTACTTCTTTGATTTAATCAAGAATTCTAGTCCTTTAACCTTCATTTATTCATTTACAAATATTTACTGAGTGCCTACTAAGTCCCAGGCACTACTGAAGGTTCTTGATATATATTGGGTTGGCCAAAAAGTTCATTGGTGTTAATGAACTTTTTGGCCAACCCAATATTAGCTGGCAAAATAAACAAAAAAAAACCCCACCTGTGTACTGCTCACATGCTAGTAAAGAGAAAGATGAGGAACATAATAAGTAAAATATATTCTGTGTTATAAATGATAAATGCTTTGCAGAAAGAGAGAGCAGAGTAAGGGAGATCCAGAAAGCAATATAGGGGAGGGGTTGTGAGATTATAAATAGGACAATCAGGGCTTCCCTGGTGGCTCAGTGGCAAAGAATCCACCTGCCAATGCAAGAGACATGGGTTTGATCCCTGATCCGGGATAATCCTGCATGTTGTGGAACAACTGAGCCCATGCACCACAACTACTGAGGCTGCATTCTAGAGCCCGGGTGCCACAACTACAGAAGCCAGTGTGCCCTAGAGCCTGTGCTCTGCAACAAGAGAAACCACCACAATGAGAAGCCTGCACACTGCAACTAGAGAGTAGCCCCTGCTCACCAAAACTAGAGTAAAGTCTGTACAGCAACAAACATGCAGCATGCACAGCCATAAGTAAATAAATAAAATTCTTTAAAAATAAATGAATAGGGAAATCAGGATGAGCCTCATCTGGAAGGTGACATGTGAACAGAAGCCTGAAGGAGATTATTAGCCAGTTATCTAGAGGAAGAGTGCCTTAGGCTGAGACAACAGCTAGGAACCAAGGCCCTAAAACAGAGACGTGTCTGAAATGTTCAAATAACAAGGAAGCAGCGTGTGGCTAAAATGTAGTATGCAAGTAGGAGGGCAGTAGGAAACAGGTCAGAGAGATAATGAGGGGTCATATCATGTAGAATTATGGAGGCCACTGTAAGAACTCTGGCTTTTACCCTGAGTAAATCAGGGAGCCCCTGGATGACTTTGAGGAGAGGAGTGATATAATCTCACTTATGTTTTAAAAGGAATATTCTGGCTGCTATGTTGACAACAGACTGTAAAGAGATCAATAAAGAGGTTACTCAGTAATCCAAGTGAGAGATAAGGGTTAGGGTTGTACCAGTCTGACAGCAATTGAGATGGCAAGAAGTAGTTGGATTTCAAATATATTTTAAAGATAAAGGAAATGGGGTTTCCATATGGACTGGATGCAGTGTGTGACAGAAATAATCACCAAGGTTTTTGGCTTAAGCAAATGGAAAGACAGTTGCTATTCCTTGATATGGGAAAGGCTGCAAGTTGAGCAGTTTGATGTCTATTAGACACATCCCCAAGGAGGGATACTGAGTAGGTGGGCTGGATATAGAAGTCTGAGTTGGGAGCAAAAGGTCTGGACCAGAAATATAAATCTGAAAGGCATCTGCATATAAACTGAACTTAAAGTCAGGAATTAGATTAATCACCAAGGAATTAATGCAGATCAGTTTCTCAAACACGACACTATTGTCATTTGGGATCAGAACATTCTGTTGTGGGGGCTGTTCTGTGCATTGTAGGAT
>NW_011488370.1:15657-16584 GCF_000754665.1 Bison bison bison
TCTTTTGTTATTAACTATTGTCAAATATGCTTTACACAGTGCCCAAAAGGACTGCATTCACTTGTGCCCCTTGCTGGTAAGCAAGCCCACTTATAGCATTTCATGCTGCTCAAAGCTGTACTCAAAGAATTTTTCTCTGCAATGTAGAAATCATGTCAATTGACATTTCACATCTTTGTACATTTAATCTTCTTGAAAAAGTTTTAAAACTATAATCAATGTTTACCATTCCTGATACGAATGGCTGTAATAAAATTTAAGTGACTGAAAAAACAATGAGGACAGAATGAGAAATATTTTGACCCATAATTTAACTAAAACTTAGCTTTCATTCACTGTTTCTTAACACAGTGTACTCTCTTTTAACATTTTCTCAAGAGCATAAACTATTTTTGGATTTTTCCCTCTTTGTTATATAACAAGTATTTCCTTATAAAAAAAATTCTTTCTGATGACTGTTTTTAACATTCTTTTACTTCTGCAACAAAATCTGTCCAAATAACTTTCAAGTTTTCTTGTCCCATCATTTTCTCCAATATCAAAGAGATGACTAACATTGCAAACTGAGAAGTTTCACTTCTGAAGGTAAATAAAAAATAATAACAAACATCTGCTTCCAGTAAAGTACCCATCTGTATCTGAGGTCAAGAAAGAGGTACTAATTCACTTTGACTACTGAGTGATGAAAACTGAGCCTTTTTTATGACTCGCTGTTATGGGCTGAACTGTGTCTCACCCCCTATCCCACCAAAATACATATGTTTAATTCCTCATCCAATACCTCAGAATGTGACTGTATTTGGAGACACGGTCTTTAAAGGAATAATTAAGTTAAAATAATGTCATTATGGTGGGTTCTAATATGACCAGTGTCCTAAGAGGAGGAAATCAGGACACAGATATGTAACTAATGTAAAGACTCAAAGA
>NW_011488371.1:0-390 GCF_000754665.1 Bison bison bison
GCTAGTAAAGAATCCGCCTGCAATTTGGGAGACCTGGGTTTGATCCCTGGATTGAGACGATCCCCTGGAGAAAGGAAAGGCTACCCAGTCCAGTATTCTGGCCTGGAGAATTCCATGGGGTTGCAAAGAGTCAGACATGACTGAGTGACTTTCTCATTCACACATTGAAGTAGTTAAGCATGAAGTGATTTCTTATGACTTGACCCCCAGATATTTGTTGCGGTTTTATTCCTAAACTCAAATTTCAAGATACTATCTGCTCTTTAAAGAAAAAAATGGGGCTTTTGACTTCTAGTTTTTCTATCATCATTAAAGCTCATTTAAAACAATTTAGTGGGTGTAGAAATTATTTTACTTGTAGCAGTATCTTGCCTGTCTCTCTCTCTCTCT
>NW_011488371.1:4193-5175 GCF_000754665.1 Bison bison bison
ATGTAACATCCAGGTTCCTATGTAATATTGTTCTTTATAGCATCAGACTTTACTTTCACCACCATACACATCTGCAGCTGAGCATCATTTCTGCTTTGGCCCAACTGCTTCATTCTTTCTAGAGCTAGTAGTAATTCCTCACCACTCTTCCCTAAGTAGCATAGTGGACACCTTCTGACATGGGTGGTTCATCTTCTAATATAATATCTTTTTACCTTTTCATAGGGCTTCTTTCGGAAAAGGCAATGGCACCCCACTCCAGTACTCCTGCCTGGAAAATCCCATGGATGGAGGAGCCTGGTGGGCTGCCGTCTATGGGGTCACACAGAGTCAGACACGACTGAAGTGACTTAGCAGTATCAGGGCTTCTCTAGTGGCTCAGTTGGTAAAGAATCTGTCTGCAATGCCGGAGACCCCATTCAATCCCTAATTTGGGAAGTCCCACTAGAGAAGGAAATGACAAACCACTCCAGTACTCTTGTTTGGAGAATTCCACGGAAAGAGGAGCCAGGAAGGTTACAGTCCATGGGACCACAGAGTCAGACACAACTGTGCAACTAACTAACTTTTTCATACTACCCATGAGTTTTTCCAGGCAAAAATACTGGAGTGCGTTGCTACTTTCTCCTCCAGTGGACCACATCTTGTCAGAACTCTTTACTATGACCCATCCATCGTAGGTAACCCTGCAAAGCATGACTTGTAGCTTCAGTGAATTATGTAAACCCCTTCACCAAAATATGGCTGTAACTACATGGTTGGCAATAAAACAAACTTGATAATTACAAAAGGATTGAAATCACACAAATTATGTTCTCTGATCACACTGGATTTAAATTAGAAATCAGAAACAGAAGGAAATTTGAGAGATTCACAAATATATGGAAATTGAACAATACACATTTAAATAACCAATGGATTAAAGAAGAAAGCACAAAGAGAATGCTAAAACATCTCAACATGAATGAAAACAAAGCCACAA
>NW_011488371.1:8701-11141 GCF_000754665.1 Bison bison bison
GATAAAGTGGTCTGATATTCCAATCTCTTTAAGAATTTTCCACAGTTTGTTGTGATCTACACAGTCAAAGGCTTTGGCGTAGTCAGTAAAGCAGCAGTAGATGTTTTTGTGGGATTCTCTTGCTTTTTCTATGATCCAAAAGATATTAGCAACTGGATCTCTGATTCCTCTGCCTCTTCTAAATTCAGCTTGAACATCTGGAAGTTCTGAGTTCACATACTGTTCAAGCCTAGCTTGGAGAATTTTGAGCAATACTTTGCTAGCATGTAAGATGAGTGCAACTGTGCAGTAGTTTGAACATTCTTTGGCATTGCCTTTCTTTGGGATTGGGATGAAAACTGACATTTTCCAGTCCTGTGGCCACTGCTGCAGTTTTCCAATTTGCTGACGTATTGGTTGCAGCACTTTCACAGCACCGTACTTTAGGATTTGAAAGAGAACAGCTGGAATTCCACCACCTCCACTACCTTTGTTCATAGGGATATTTTCTAAGGCCCACTTGACTTTGGACTCCAGGATGTCTGGCTTTAGGTGAGTGATCACAGCATTCTGGTTATCTGAGTCATTAAGATCTGTTTTGTAGAGTTCTTCTGTGTATTCTTGCCACTTCTTCTTAATATCTTCTGCTTCTGTTATGTCCATACTGTTTCTGTCCTTTATTATGCCCTTCTTTGCAGGATATGTTCCCTGGGTAGCTCTAATTTTCTTGAAGAGATCTCTCATCTTTCCCATTCTACTACTTTCTTCTATTTCTTTGCTTTGATCACTGAGGAAGGCTTTCTTATCTCCCCTTGTTATTCTTTGGAACTCTGTATTCATATGGGTGTATCTTTCCTTTTCTCCTTTAACTTTTATTTCTCTTCTCTTTTTTTTAAGCTATTTTTAAAGCCTCCTCAGACAACCATTTTGCCTTTTGCATTTCTTTTTCTTGGGGATGGTTTTGATCACACCTCCTGTACAATGTCATGAACCTCTGTGCATAGTTCTTCAGGCACTCTTTCTATCAGATCTAATCTCTTTAATCTATATGTCAGTTTTGCTGTATTTGATTTAGGTCATACTTGAATGGTCTAGTGGTTTTCCCTAATTACTTCAATTTAGGATTGAAGTTTGCAAAAAGGAGTTCATTATCTCGTTCATTTCAGTTCAGTTTAGTCACTCAGTTGTGTCCGACTCTTTGTGACCCCATGAATTGCAGCATGCCAGGCATCCCTATGCATCACCAACTCCCAGAGTTCATTCAAACTCATGTCCATCGAGTTGGTGATGCCATCCAGCCATCTCATTCTCTGTCGTCCCCTTCTCTTCCTGCCCCCAATCCCTCCTAACATCAGAGCCTTTTCCAATGAGTCAACTCTTTGCATGAGGTGGCCAAAGTACTGGACTTTCAGCCCCAGCATCAGTCCTTCCAATGAACACCAGGATTGATCTCTGTTAGAATGGACTGGTTGGATCTCCTTGCAGTCCAAGGGACTTTCAAGAGTCTTCTCCAACACCACAGTTCAAAAGCATCAATTCTTCGGTGCTCAGCTTTCTTCACAGTCCAACTCTCACATCCATACATGACCACTGGAAAAACCATAGCCTTGACTATACGGACCTTTGTTGGCAAACTAATGTCTCTACTTTTGAATATATTATCTAGGTTGGTCATAACTTTTCTTTCAAGGAGTAAGCATCTTTTAATTTTATTGCTGCAATCACCATCTGCAGTGATTTTGGAGGCCAGAAAAATAAAGTCTGAGAATATTTTCACTGTTTCTCCATCTATTTCCCATGAAGTGATGGGACAAGATTCCCTTATCTTCGTTTTCTGAATGTTGAGCTTTAAGCCAACTTTTTCACTCTCCTCTTTCACTTTCATCAAGAGACTTTTGAGTTCCTCTTCATTTTCTGCCATAAGGGTAGTGTCATCTGCATATCTGAGGTTATTGATATTTCTCCTGGCAATCTTGATTCCAGCTTGTGCTTCTTCCAGCCCAGTGTTTCTCATGATGTACTCTGCATAGCAGTTAAATAAGCAGGGTGACAATATACAGACTTGATGTACTCCTTTCCCAGTTTGGAACCAATCTGTTGTTCCATGTCCAGTTCTAACTGTTGCTTCCTGACCTGCATATAGATTACTCAAGAGGCAGGTGATGTGGTCTGGTATTCCCATATCTCTCAGAATTTTCCACAGTTTATTGTGATCCACACAGTCAAAGGCTTTGTCATACTCAATAAAGCAGAAATAGATGTTTTTCTGGAACTCTCTTGCTTTTCCCATGATCCAGCAGATGTTGGCAATTTGATCTCTGGTTCCTCTGCCTTTTCTAAAACCCACTTAAACATCTGGAAGTTCAAGGTTCATGTATTGCTGAAGCCTGGCTTGGAGAATTTTGAGCATTAATTTACTAGCATGTGAGATGAGTGCAATTGTGCGGTAGTTTGAGCATTA
>NW_011488371.1:14171-14887 GCF_000754665.1 Bison bison bison
TTTAAAAATATTTTAAAATTTCTATTTCTATTTATTTTTGTTTTGTTGTTTTTTTTTCTTGTTTTTATTCTTTTTTGATCATTTTCATGTGTCTGTTCTATGTTTCCTTTCTTTTCTTAAAATTTGCTACTTTTGCTTTGTTTTTCTTTTCCTTTTTTTTAGTTTAGTCCTTATTGATTGTTTTCAGTTTTTAGTTATTTGTTCTCTTGCTTTTAGTTTTATGTCTGCTTCTTTGTTTTTGTTTGATTTTGTTGTATCATTTGTCTTGGGCTTGGTTTTTCTTTTTTTCTTTCTTCTTTTTGTTGTGTGTGAATTGTTGTTGCTGTTTGTTTTCATCTTGGGTTTCACCATTTTGCTTTCCTTTCCTTGTCATTTTCTGTTTTCCCCTTTGTTCTCTGGACATGCTTTGCAGCTTAACGGGCTGTTGGTTCCTTGGTCAGGGGTTGGGCTTAGTTCTCTGGGGTGAGATTAATGAGTCCAGGATGCTGGACTTACCAGAGAACTTCTGAGTCCAGGAAATATTAATTGGCATGCACTTTTGTGGAGATATCCATCTCAACAACAATATCTAGGCCTACTCAACTGCCTGTGGGCTTCAGTGCTTTACACCTCATGCCAAACAACAGGAAGAAAGGAATACAGGCCCATCTATCCATAGACCAGCTTCCTAAAGTGGCACTAAGCTCATAGACTCTCAAACCCACCACAGTACAGTC
>NW_011488371.1:14987-16017 GCF_000754665.1 Bison bison bison
AAAAAATGAAGTCAATATCAGAGGTCTCTGGGACATTAAATGCATTAACATTCAAATTATAGGGGTCAAAAAGAAGAAAAGAGAAAAGGCCTGAGAAAATATTTGAAGACATTATAGTCAAAAACTTCCCTAATATGGGAAAGCAAATAGTAAAAAAGTCCAGGAAGCTGAGGGAGTCCCCTACAGGATACACCCAAGGAGAAACATAATGAGAGACATATTGATCAAACTAACACACACACACACACACACACAATATTAAAAGCAGAAAGGGAAAAGTGACAAATAAAGTACAAGGAAATGCCCATAACATTATCAGCTGATTATTCAACAGAAACTTTGTAGGCCAGTAGGGAGTGGAAAGTTACACTTAAAGTACTGAAAGGGAAAACCTTACAACCAAGATTATTCTAAAAGGCAAGAATCTCTTTTAGATTCAATGTAGAAACCAAAAGCTTTACAGACAAGCAAAAGCTAAGAGCATTTGGAACCACCAAACAGGCTTTCTAACAAATTCTAAGGGAACTTCTTTAGGTGGAAAACATAACAAAAGGAAATGACCCAGAAAAAGTAAACCCAAAATAATGAAGAAACTGGTAATAGTCCCTTGTACAGTAAGGAGATCAATCCAGTCAATCTTGAGGGAAATCAACCCTGAATACTCATTGGAAGGACTGATGTTGAAGCTGAAGCTTCAGTATTTTGGTCACCTGATGTGAACAGATGATTCATTGGAAAAATCCCTAATGCTGGGAAAGACTGAGAGCAGAAGGAGAAGAGGGCACCAGAGTATGAGACGGTTGGGTGGCATTGCCAATGCAATGGGCAAAAACTTGGCCAAACTTCAGGAGATGGTGAGGGACAGTGAGGCCTGGCATGCTTCAGTCCATGAGATGGCAAAGAGTCAGATATGACTCAGTAACTGAACAACAACAACAATAAGAACATGCATGCTAAGTCACTCCAGTAGTCATGTACTGATGTGAGAGTTGGACCATAAAGAAGGGTGAGTACCAAAGAATTGATGCTT
>NW_011488371.1:19979-21266 GCF_000754665.1 Bison bison bison
ACTGCTAAACTTTATTTCCTGGAGGAGGAAATGGCAATCCACGCTGGTATTCTTGCCTGGAGAATAGCATGGACAGAGGAGCCTGGTGGGCTACAATCCATAGGGTTGCAAACAGTCTGAAACAGCTCAGCAACTGAGCACAGACTTTATTTCACCCAATATATTTCAAACTTATCTAACCACAGAATCCATTTTTCTTAGAATATTTAATACCTTATAGGAATACCATTTCATGAAACCTCCTTTCTGAGAACTGCATTCTTCCATTGAGAACCCTGATGTTGGTTAAGGCAGGCCTGGCATGCATTCTACAGTATGGTCTTTTTTATATACAATGGGTAACAAGAATATGTGTTAGGGGAATTATGCACACATATATGTATACATATACACACATCTAATGTGCACATGTGCATACACCGAAACATACACTTGTCAAATATCTTCCAAATCCCCTTCAGAATTTACTCCCAGAGAGGATGACCAGAATGAATTTCATTTCTAGGCTGTTGTGCTTAATGGGTTCAGCCAACAGGAGGCACCTTCAAATAACTGGATAAAAAACACTGAGGTCAAGACTATTATTCCTTTGGCTTCTTCTGTGAGAATTTGCCTTGGGCTGCTTGAGTCTCTTAGTTGAAAAACTGCTTATTTCAAGGTGGCCAACTCTAAAGAACTGTCTCTTCCTTCAGATTCTAGCAATTGCTCCCTCCCTTAGTCCTCCCCTAGGGGTGACAGCTCAAGGGCTACTATCTTGGCATACTGTCCTAATCTTTGTTGTTCATCTACATCTACCGTTTTGTAAATAGCTTCTCTGTAAAAACATCTGGCTCAAAGTATCCTATACTGAGTGTGCTATCTGATTCTAATTGGGACCCTAACTAATCCACTGTTTTCAACAGCTTGAGTTTTAGAGTCATGTGGGTCTTGGAGACATACATAGTTGAGATCAATGGGCTTACAGCCCAGGAAAAGGACAGGAACTAGAGTTAGAGATTTGGGATTCATTGGTTATAAGAGGAAGGGAAAGCTGTGGCAGTGGAAATAATTGCCCAGTAAGAGTACAGAGTGAAAGGAAGACATAAAGAAGAAAAGAGCCGGCAAGGAGGAAATATGCTCACACTCTCACCTCTTGGAAAGCCAAATTATTAAACAAATGCAAAAGATTATTTAATGATCAAATAGCCAGACAATGAAGAGTAGATAAATTTGAGGAATATTTACAAGACCATCTCTACTATTAGAAGCATTCTTCTAGTGACTTGAGTTTGGAATTACTTCAGATTC
>NW_011488372.1:0-340 GCF_000754665.1 Bison bison bison
CCCCAGCCCACAAAGCCCATAAAGCTCATGTGTGCTACTGTCACCTTGTGGTCATGTTTTCTCTTGTTCAGTCGCTAAGTCATGTCCGACTCTGCGACCCCATAGATTCCTTGTCCTTCACTACTCCAGGAGTTTGCTCAAACTCATGTCCACTGAGTTGATGATGCCGTTCAACCATCTCATCTTCTGTCACCCCCTTCTCCTCCTGCCCTCAGTTTTTTGCAGCATCAGGGTCTTTTCCAACAAGTCAGCTCCACACATTGGGTGACCCAAGTATTGGAGCTTCAGCTTCAGCATCAGTCCTTCCAATGAATATTCAGAGTTGATTTCCTCTAGGATT
>NW_011488372.1:440-2009 GCF_000754665.1 Bison bison bison
TGCAGGAGTTGGTGATGGACAGGGAGGCCTGGTGTGCTGCAGTCCATGGGGTCACAGAGTCAGACACGACTGAGCGACAGAACTGAACTGATGGGAGCAGAGTCCCTGGATGAAGGCCCCACACATAGCTGGCAAGCAGACTATGTCAGACTGCTGCTGATAGTTCCAGGGGGTTATAAATGGATCTTTAATTTTTTTTTAATTTAACTTAAAAAAATTTATTTGGCTGCGCCAGCTGTTAGTTGCAACATTCAAGATCATTGATCTTTGTTGTGGCATGCAGGATCTTTTGTTGCAGCATGTGGGATCTAGTTCCCCCACCAGGGATCCAAATCAGGCCCTCTGCATTGAATGCAGAGTCTTAGCCACTGGACCACCAGGAACTCCTGGGATCTTTTTTTTTTTTTTAATTGGAGTATAATTGACATATAACATTTATGTAAGTTTAAGGTAGACAGTATGTTGACTTGGTACACATATATTGCAATATGTTACCACCTCTATGGCATCACATTAATGAGTCTTTTATAAATGTGACTTGACAGGAACACTCTACTGGGCTTTCAGTAGTAGAAGCAAATACTCAGAATACTATAAAAGGACTGGAATAGAAGCTACTGTAGCAACTTGGACCACAGTTACATTTTTTTCAAACCTAGGAATACACTTATAGCTATGTGTCACTATAGCTACACTTATAGCTTATGCTGCTGCTAAGTTGCTTCAGTCGTGTCCAACTCTGTGCGACCCCATAGATGGCAGCCCACCAGGCTCCACCATCCCTGGGATTGTCCAGGCAAGAACACTGGAGCGGGTTGGCATTTCCTTCTCCAGTGCATGAAAGTGAAAAGTGAAAGTGAAGTCGCTCAGTCGTTTCGGACTCTTAGCGACCCCATGGACTCCTCCGTCCATGGGATTTTCCAGGCGACAGTACTGGAGTGGGATGCCATTGCCTTCTCCCTTATAGCTTATAATAGTGTCCAAAAATGAGCACAGATATCACATTAAATGAATAGATCATGTTGCCTATATAGCTCAGAGAACTGGTTTGATCAAAAATTGGAATAGGCAGATGTCTAAAATAGGGGGGATAAAGGCATGAAGAGCTGGCTTGCATTCCTTTATGAATGTGTGCTCACATTTAACATAAGAGCCAAGGGACAGTCCCTGCTTGATGTATTCCTCCAATTTTCTGTGAGGTCTGGGGCAGAGAGAGCAAGGAAGATGCTGTTACTACTACACAATTCTTTCCCTCAACACCTCAACTTTCTTCTTTCCAACCTAATGTAGTGGTCTTGGGACCAAGGCTACAACTGCAGGCGCCAGGACCAAGGATGATCCCTAAATGAGAAACTGTAACTCTACCTTTAAACCTTTATGCCAGAATTCCGGAAATTCCCTAGTAGTCCAATGGTTAGAGCTCTCTGCTTCCACCGCAGTGGGCATGGGTTCAAACCCTGGTCTGGAAATTAAGATCCCGCCACAATTTGTAAGGACTTAATGGGATGGATTGTGCCCTTCACCTGTTTATATAGATAGGTCAAAGATGGCCTTTACATATTGGCCCCA
>NW_011488372.1:4643-5530 GCF_000754665.1 Bison bison bison
GAAATCTAGACATTGGGCATGCCGCACTGGAGGGAAAATTCACAGAGAAGGAGGGCCACATCAGAGATGGCAAAGTGATTTCACTGGGCCTCCCCAAGGAGCAACAGCAACATATATGTTAACATATGGTTAATAGTGGTGGATACCCACACAGGCCTTCCATTGCTCTCCCTGTGGGGGCCCCAACCTCTGTTAACATTACTGAAGGGCTAACATAGCAGCCTGACAGCCCTTGGGAGTGTTGCTAGTTACACAAATACATCAAGGTTCCCACTGCAAAGCAACAAACAGTGAGTAGTACAAAATCACATTGTGTGAGTTTTCACCTACCCCACTGTCTAGGAAGAATATAATGGTATTTAAAAACAAGGGCTGCTGAGAGAACCTGGAGTAAAATAGTCCCATAAGTTCAAAGGTGCAGTCCTAAGATATGACTGCACTGTATCAAAATTCACAACAAATGGAGTGACCACCCAAGGAGACGTTGTGACCTCTCCTGGTGGGCATGTCCACACTGCACACAACCCAATTACTAGTTTTCATGGACTTGGGAGCCTTGCATGCTGCCTGCAACAAAGGAACATCCACTTGATACTTTCATCTTTTCCCCTTCTTCCTCATAGAAAATCGAGAGCCTAGCAAACACTTCCCCTTTGATCCCGACAGGGACCTGCCATGGACCACCAACTTTGGGACCATACTCAAATGGGAGCTTCTGCTCCTCATCCAATGTAAGCTGAGCAAACCACTCACCACTATCTGGAGAGAAAAGCATCCTAATCTGCTGCCCAAATACTCCACTAAATCTCCATAGAACAACCTTGGAACAGCTCTTGACACCCAGGAGGTAGAATTAGTTACCCCTGGACTGGGTAATACCATTTGGA
>NW_011488372.1:5630-6807 GCF_000754665.1 Bison bison bison
TCTCGAACCTCACAGACACGCCCATAATAATGTTTGACCTAAAGTCTTGGCACTCTTGACCCAGTCAGATTGACACATAAACTTAACTATCACAGGTTATATTGAACCCTAAAGGACAAGAGAGTTCCACATCAGAGGTTCTCTGATACATCGGTGCAGCAATAGTACTACTTACTAGGGTTAGAGTACAAGCTGTGGCAGGCTTCTCTTCCAGAGGTAACCTCATCTTCAGTACTTACATCTGGTCTCTGCCACTGGCCAGGACAGCCCCCACGCAGGGGTCCAACAGTCACAGAAGTGGGGCCTCACCTGAAGACAGTTGCCCTTGTATCACATTAACTGTAGTTTGGGCTCCAGAACCCAAACACACTGGCTGGCTCTGTTGGACATAGGTGCTCAAACCTTCCTAATCCCAGGGAGCATTCATGCTTTAAAGGCCCCCCCCCAAAAGAGGTGACTGGCTTGAGAGGACAATTAATTAAAAGAAAAATTACCCACTAATATGGATCTTTATAGTCAAAGCTATGGTTTTTCTAGTAGTCACCACTGGGGCTAACTCACCCAAACCCCAGAAATGCCTCCACCCCTTGCTCAATGGGGACAGGAGGGAAGACAGTCAACACCCTCAAAACAAGAAAAGCAATTATCTTCCTTTACTGATGGAGTGAGCATGGGGTGTTAAGGGACCAGACAACAGACAGCCACAGCCTATGACCATAAAATCCATACAGGGCACAGACCAAAGCACCCAATGGGCTGAGCAGCATGTAATAGTCCTAGCAATAGAGTATGCCTTTGACAAACATTTCCCCAACGTTCATATTCTACTGACTCCTGGTCAGTGTTCATGAGCTAACTTCTTGGTCAGCACATTGGCAAAATCAGGTATTTGGGATAAAGAGCTATGGGGCTAATTGCCACACTAGCTCCCACTCTGCCTATCTGGGTGCACCATACCTCGGCTTATACCAAACAAGACACAGAGGAGATACCTTAAGATGCCAAGCCTGATGAACTAACTGAACCACCAGAGCAGCTAGGGCTCTGGAAGGAGGGGGAGTCTCCCGACCTTTGAGAGGAGCCACCCCCACTTCTATCAGGGGGCACATGAGAGGTCAGGGCTTTGGGGCATCATGGGGTTATGAAAATGGATTGTTAGAGGAGTCAGATCAGCAGT
>NW_011488372.1:9032-9664 GCF_000754665.1 Bison bison bison
GGGGGGAGCTGACTATTCTTGATTCACAGACACTCATCAGTCAGCCTTCCCTTGGTTCCCACTAGAGGAGGGGAGCAAGAACAGGTGGTCCCAACAGCTGAGCAACAAGCACTTCCAGTCTTCCCACCTGGCTTACCTCTGTACCTCCTCCAATGGGAAAGCATAGTCTCATCTGGGCCAGAAACCACTATTACAGGAGAGATGGATGATAACCGTTTAAAATGCGGAAACTTGGTCAGGGCAGTGGAACCGTAAAGACAGTAGCAACCTTTTCCTGTACCTATTCCTGGAGGTCATTTCCCCTCAGAACAGCCTGTGGGCACCATTCAACTTCCTGCGGGTTCTTACTGACTGAAGCTTTATTTCAGCCCTGCTCAAGAACAATTGCCTGCCTTCACACAATTGTAAGCCTGTGCTATGGACTAGTTGGAGATCCAACTGAGAGCAGACCTTTCCTCCTAAAAGGAAGATGTACTGGGCCAAGGCTTGCTGGGCCCGATTGACATCCCCACAGGACAGGCTGAGAGCCAGGCAATGCAAAGGTGGAGTGAGCCTGCAAGACCTGGCTTACCACCTTAGCCAGAGCAAGCTGCCCTAATCACAAATGTCACAACAGCCACTCCAAAACTCAT
>NW_011488372.1:9764-11692 GCF_000754665.1 Bison bison bison
AATGCAGGAGACATGAGACATTCGAGACAGTTTCGATCCCTGGGTTGGGAAGATCCCCTGGAGAAGGGCGTGGCAACCCACTCTAGTATTCTTGCCTGGAGACTCCCACAGACAGAGGAGCCTGGTGGGCTACAGTCCATAGGGTCACAAAGAGTCAGACACAACTGAAGTGACTTAGCATGCATGCATACTTAGGGATAAAATAAAATAATAGTTATTAAAGGTTTAATAAGGGAGTAAATCTAAGATTTGATGTTCAGAGAGAACGAGTTGAGAAGATTCCTAGACATTGGGCCTGAAGGGTATTCAGAGAGTGAAGATGACAGTGAAAATCTGAAGAATTTTCTGGAATGTCTGGATGTTTTTGGTGATGGCATAGACATCAGAAAGATTTCAGGGAATACACACACAGCAAAGGCTTCCAATCACAAGTGCCCCACACCAGGATGGTGTCCAATGCCAGATAATTATGAAGATCCACTCACTGGAGTTCCTGTAGTTCTCAGGCAGTGATATTAGTGGTTTTGGTAAGATTATTCACAGTCATGGTTATTTCCTGTAGCAGAGCACAGAAGATGCAGGTGGCCAGATGAACTTCTAAGCAGCCCACACAACAGCAGTTCTAGGCATGCATGTAGCCCATACTTGACTTGCTGCAGCAAGTGTTTTTAGATTTACTCCCAGTCTCTTAGCCTCTTGTTTAAGTCTTCTTAAGTACCTGATGAGACAAGAGCACAGCCTCCTTCTGGGGCTTGGATTTTGCCTAAGCTTGTAGTTGTAACATGTTTCATAGACTTTTGGCTCATCTAGTGTCTGGAAAACTTAAATCAGAGGTAATAGAGTAGTTAAGGTGAGAAAAAAAAGGGAAGTCTGGTTAAGCATGGATTGCCCTTTTTGAAAAGTATTGAGGTTGAAGGAGATTCCTTTCGAAGTGTAGAGAAAAATGCTGAGTGACCCTGCTTTTTTCCCTAGACTAGAGAAAAGACTCTGAGTGAGAGCACAAAGGATCCCTTAAATATGAGATGGCATAGGGATTTAAGGGAAACTGGAAGTTTCCAAAGAAGAGGGAGAACATAACCTGCATTCTAAAGTGAGGTTGTGACAGACTGTACTATGAGTTGGGTGAAGGAAGGCTATGGATTCTGGGGTCCTTGCAGGGGTGGTGGAATTGTTAAAGGGGAGAATACCTTGGGTGAAGGGGAAAATGAAATAATACAAATGAAGGCTCATTATGGAAGTCTTCAGTTGTAAGGGAGGGGGAGTTATGTGGATAGTAAAGATGATGCTGGAGTAGATAGAGAAAAAAACATGATTCTGCAAGAACGGTAAAAATGGTGAGATTAGGAAGTACACAAGAGCATCCTACAGGGTCTTGTTTGGCATCTTGGGCAGAAGCTGACCACCTCATGGTGTCATCTCCTTGGTCTGATGTTCTTATAAAAGCAGTACCCCTTGTGGCAATGTCTGCTTCCAGGGGTTCTCAAGGGACTCTCAGTTTATTTTTTTTACAAGTTTAAATCATGTATTTAAAATACAATTTATAACATGCTTAATCTGCCAATTCAGCAGGGGGTAGGGTGGGCATTTGCCCACTAGACCAGCAGAGCAGGACGGCAGGGGTGTAGCCCTCTGTCCCATGCCCCTGTGTTCAGATACCCAAGGGGCTCATATGCACCCATGAAATCACATGGCCAAAAACAGGGCCCCAGAAGTTTCTAGAGTCTCTGCCTACCAGGGAGGCTGGGGCAGTCCCGCCACCCCACCCCCAAGCAGAGCATCCCCAGATGGGGCCAAGCAGTGTATGGCTGGGCTAGCCAGGGCTGTGCAGGGCAGTGGGCTCTGAAAGGGGCTGATGGTAGCAGATGGGGTGCTGACTCCTGCCTGCAAGTGGGGAGCACCCTGACTGAGTGGGTGGAGAAGGGTTGGTC
>NW_011488372.1:14916-15580 GCF_000754665.1 Bison bison bison
CAGAGTCGGACACGACTGAAGCGACTTAGCAGCAGCAGCAACCAAACTATTCACTGGTTAATGTTTCTAGCAAATTGCCCAGAAACATTTTTAAGTAGGCTATCAAACTATTCTTTCTCAATTAAAAACTCATTAAACTGCTAAAACCCCCCAGGCACTTTTTTTGGTAAATCAAATATTAGTATAAACAGGGACTTCCCTGGTGGTCCAGGGATTAAGAATCTGTCTTGCAATGCAGGGGACATGGGTTTGATCCATGGTCAGGAAGATCCCACATGCCACAGAGCAACTAAGCCCAGGCTCCACAAACTGAGTCAGTGCACCACAGCTACTGAAGCCCTTGGGCCTTAGAGCCTGTGCTCCACAACAATAGAAACCACCACAGTGGGAAGCTCATGTACTACTACTAGAGAGTAGCCCCCACTCACCCCAACTAGAGGAAGCTTCGAAGGCCCAGCACAGCCAATAAATAAATAATAATAAATAAAAATTTATTTTTAAAAAAATTTGTGTAAAAGAAACAAAAATTCGGAAGAAAAGAGAAAAACAGGATATTTTCAAATGGAACTTGGTTTTTAATAATGAAGATGTGCACTTGAGGGTGTGTGGATGGGAGTTCTCGGTTGTGTTTTGAAATCTCAAGCTAATGAGCATGATGAACTAT
>NW_011488373.1:0-456 GCF_000754665.1 Bison bison bison
CTGTCATTTCCTTCTCCAATGCATGAAGTGAAAAGTGAAAGTGAAGTCGCTCAGTCGTGTCCAACTCTTATCGACCCCAAGGACTGCAGCCTACCAGGCTCCTCCGTCCACGGGATTTTCCAGGCAAGAATACTGGAGTGGGTTGCCATTTCCGTCTCCAAAGAAAGCTGAGTACTGAAGAATTAATGCTTTTGAACTGTGGTGTTGGAGAAGACCACAGTTGAGAGTCCTTTGGACTGCAAGGAGATCCAACCAGTCCATCCTAAAGGAAATCAGTTCTGAGTATTCATTGGAAGGCCTGATGTTGAAGCTGAACCTCCAATACTTTGTCTACCTGATGCGAAGAATCATGGGGAAAGACCCTGATGCTGGGAGAGATTGAAGGTGGGAGAAGAAGGGGATGACAGAGGATGAGATAGTTGGATGGCATCACTGACTCAATGGACATGAGTTTGA
>NW_011488373.1:4553-5739 GCF_000754665.1 Bison bison bison
ATATCTTATAAAATAATTTATTTTAATTGGAGGCTAATTATATTACAATATTGTAGTGGTTTTTGCCATACATTGACATGAATCAGCCATGGGTGTACATATGTCCCCCATCCTGAGCCCCCCTCCCACCTCCCTCCCCATACCATCCCTCAGGGTCGTCCCAATGCACCAGCTTTGAGTGTCCTATTTCATGCGTATGATTCACTTTTGGTGTGATATATTCTATGGGTTTGGGGAAATGTTCAGTGACATATATAGCATTATATTATCGTACATAGTATTTCATTGCACTCAAAATTATCGTGCTCCACCTATTCATGTTTCCTTACATCTTTCCCTACTCCACACCTCACCCCTGGCAATGACTGTCTCCATAATTTTGTCTTTCAAGAATGTCATATAGTTGGGATCATACAGTATATGATCAAACAGTATACTTCCCTTGTGGCTCAGATGGTAAAAGCATCTGCCTACAATGTGGGAGACCCGGGTTCGATCCCTGGGGTTGGGAAGATCCCCTGGAGAAGTAAATGGCAATCCAGTATTCTTGCCTGGAAAATCCCATGGACAGAGGAGCCTGGCAGGTTATACAGTCCATGAAGTTGCAATGAGTTGGACACGACTGAGTGACTTCACTTCACTATACAGTATATAGCTTTTTCAGATTGGCTTCTTTTATTTAGTAATATGCATTTAAGTTTCCTCTCTGTCTTTTCATGATTTTTAGCTCATTTCTTTTAAGTGTTGAATGATATACCATTGCCTGGATGTACCACAGTTTGAAGAACATCTTGTTTGCTTCCAAGTTTTGATGATTACAGTTGAAGCTGCTGTGAAAATCTGTGTGCAGGTTTTAGTGTAGACATACATTTTGAATTCCTTGAGTATATACCAAGGAGCATGACTGACAAATTGTATGTTAAGAGTATGTTTGGGATGACCCAGAGGGATGGTGTGGGGAGGGAGGAGGGAGGAGGGTTCAGGATGGGGAACACATGTATACCTGTGGCGGATTCATTTTGATATTTGGCAAAACTAATACAATTATGTAAAGTTTAAAAAAAAAAAAAGTATGTTTAGACTTATAAGAAACAGCCAAATTATCTTCCAAAATGGCTATACCATTTTGCATTTCCTTCAGCAAAGTTGCTTCATATCCCTGTCAGCATTTGGTATTGTCAGTATT
>NW_011488373.1:9016-10507 GCF_000754665.1 Bison bison bison
GACATACTCTTTTTCCTATTTGGAAGCAGTCTGTTGTTCCATGCCCAGTTCTAACTGTTGCTTCCTGACCTGCATACAGGTTTCTCAAGAGGCAGGTCAGGTGGTCTGGTATTCCCATCTCTTGAAGAATTTTTCAACAGTTTATTGTGATCCACACAGTCCAAGGCTTTGGCATAGTACATAAAGCAGAAATAGATGTTTTTCTGGAACTCTCTTGCTTTTTCCATGATCCAGCGGATGTTGGCAATTTGATCTCTGGTTCCTCTGCCTTTTCTAAAACCAGCTTGAACATCTGGAAGTTCACGGTTCACGTATTGCTGAAGCCTGGCTTGGAGAATTTTGAGCATTACTTTACTAGTGTGTGAGATGAGTGCAATTGTGCGGTATAGAATAGGAAAAACGAAGATCGGTTATAATGACAAATGAAAAGGCTCAGGAGCTTTAATTCCTGATCTTTTATAGGCCCAAGTCTTTCATATGTTTAGAGTGGGCCAATGGAGTTGAGTTAAGCTACTCTCACTTTTCTTCTTGATTTTTATGAAAACTTAAAGTATTTATTTAAATTTTGCTCCTATTTTTTTCTACTTCACAGTCTAATCTCATAATGTGTCTGTTCTGTTCTTCACTTTCCATTATATAATTCTTCTAAGTCCATCACTTAATTTACTTATTCCTTGTCTTATGTTGAAAATATTTGGGCTAAAACCTTTGCTATTTTAGGACATTTTCTTCTATTAAAAATAAGGCCATATTATGTCTGTTCTCTTTATTCTTTGCATGAATATATTTCTCACTTAATATCAATAATTTTGGGAAATACAGAAAAATTTAAAAGCAAAGGAGATGGGGAAATATACTACTGAGATTTTGCATTAATAAAAGTGATTACAGCCAGTCAAAGCATGGGACTGGAACCCGGTAGGGGCCAAAGGACACTAGGATTGCTAACCAAACAATTGTTGGTGGGTTTGGAAAAGAACTCTACTCACCTAACACAAAACTCAAGCTTCCAAAAATTCAATTACTAATCAATTTCTCTGTAGTGGAAGAGGAAAGAAATTCCTGAGACCACTTTCTCTTTTATTAATATGTAGATATTATTAATAGTTCACATTATTATAAAGTATTAAAATGTCACAATTATGGATAAACATTATTTATGAAGTGTAAGCTAATAGTGACTGTAAAGACTGTTATTACACTAAGTTAAAGATTTATTCTTTGCTCATAGGTCATTTCAGAGAAGGCAATGGCACCCCACTCCAGAACTCTTGCCTGGAAAACCCCATGGATGGAGGAGCCTGGTGGGCTGCAGTCCATGGGGTCGCTAACAGTCGGGCACGACTGAGCGACTTCACTTTCACTGTTCACTTTCATGCATTGGAGAAGGAAATTGCAACCCACTCCAGTATTCTTGCCTGAAGAATCCCAGGGACGGGGGAGCCTGGTGGGCTGCCGTCTATGGGATCTCACAGAGTCGGACACGACTGA
>NW_011488373.1:10912-16146 GCF_000754665.1 Bison bison bison
ACTTTTTGTTTTTTTTTTAATTTTATTTTATTTTTAAACTTTACAATATTGCATTAGTTTTGCCAAACATGTTTGGGGTGTTACTTTGAAAGAATAATGTAGTCTCTCTGACTAAAAGAGTTAGAGAGGCTATCATCCTCTAGTAACTGCAACATGAAATTTTTAAGTCTATTTTAGGAGACATAGGTAAGAGGGTAAAATATGTATTTATACACGTTTCTTAGGAAATTGAGAAAAAAGAATTTCACATTCATTGGTAATTTTTGAAAAATTACTTCTTTTAAAAGTTCTCCACTGCAAAGTATGTTAAAGTAGATCTCGAGGATAGTGGAGAAAAGGTATCAGAATGTAGCTCATAATTTTCCTGCCTCTCTCTGTTGGCGAAGAGATTTGACTTCCTGCTCTCGTCTCTTAATTGTCAGATTTTCCTCACAGCTTGACTTGTATTGATGAAATGTTTAAACTGTCACCAGCACTTGTTTCTCCCTATTTTTTTTTTCTGTCAGTAGGGGTTTAGGTTTTCCACTAATTATAAATAAATTAGTTGTTCCAGTAATGTGGAATAATAAAAATGAGAACATTAAATTTTCAAGGAAATGATTAAAGACAATACCAAATAAAGATAATATAAATTAAATTTTAAGAGACATTAAATAGTTTACCCACAGCCACATGGCTGGTAAGTGTTTTAACTGAGATTTGATTGGTCTGTCTGATTCCTTTCTTAAACACTGAAATATATTACCTTTCCTTTTTTTTTTTTTAACCAGTTAGCATCATGCAAATTGTTTTGTTCCATATTTAGAATGATTCCTTAGAGCATGTATATGGAAATGGAACTACGAGTTTAAAGGATACTCTATTCTTTATATCTTGCAACATACTGCCTCTGCACATTTGCTTTCTAAAAGGGTTATATTAATTTAAATGGGATCAGTGATGTATCAATGTATAATACTTACCAAAGCAATGCTGACATTGCTTATTCTATTTAAATTTGTTTCTTCTTTGGGTGAAAAATACTACCTCAAGGTCTTAATTTTCTATCTTTTATTTATTTATTTATTTTTACCAGTCATTGGGCATACTATGGTTTTGAAATTTATCAGTAACTTAAGGGTACTGGATAATGGGGAGGCCAAGTGGGTTGGAAAATGTAAATATGAAGTCCTTTACTTGAGGGCTAATTTTCAAAAAGACATTGGAATTAAGAAATAGATGAATAATAACTTACCAATAGGTACTGGAGTAACTGGTAGAACAACATGAAACAAATATATAATAGCAGAATTTTAGGATCAAGAATATAGTTACCTTCCTTGTTTTTCCAAGGCAACAGAGAGATGTTTGGAAGACACTAAACCTCCCCCAGAAAGAAATCCAAAATGGAATAAGAGGACTTAGCATTTCTTTGTGGTGAAATAGTAGTCCTAGTCTGATGTGACTGTCTTCAGTGTATTTCAATGTAGTAGAAAGGCAGACTGGGCTAATAACATAAATGCTTATGTCATTCTTTTTCTTTCTGCTCTAGTATACATGCTTTAAATCATGTGGAGAACTTTCAAAAAATTTGAATGCTAATTGCAATTATTCTCTTCCTCTTCCCACACCTAACATATCATACTGAGTTTCCCTCTATTTTTTATTGATATCTCCATATTTGTTATATCCCCCCTATATATCTTTCCTTTTTGTAGTATGGAAGGTTTTTGTTATTAAAAGCTCTTTGAATAGTTTTAGAAAACAAAATATTTTTAATACTTAGTCTCAATCAAATATTTATTCTTTTTATTGAAACATTAATAACACAGCAGGTTGCCAAGTAAAAGAGAGAGAAACTACTTATAAATAGAATAAATGCAATTGGTCATATTTGGGAAACATATCTCAGTTTACGATCCCAATTTGTACCAAATTTATGAAATTAAAAAGGACTTACTGATAGGTACTGCTACATGTGCTAAAATCCAAACACAAATGATTAGTATGGGTTGACATTGATAACAGAATTGACACTGATAATAGAATTCTTACTAATACTGTTTCCAGACAAGAATTTCTGGGATGAAAAAGGAAGAGTAAGTTCCAAATCTTTTACATGAGTTACTTTAATCTTTCTTGTACAGTAACACAATCATTTTAAAAGGATAAGAAAGGGGGAAGTTATTTTCCTTTTATCTAATTTCTCATGGAAATTAAAATACCGCAGAGCTGGAAAAGCCTTATATCCTTTATTTACTCTTTCCTGTGAGTTTTCACACTTTTCTCTGTCATTCCTGTCTTACATTTAGTTGAAAACATATTCTTTTCTTGAAAACTCAGTAGAGCTAATCCCAAGATTTTCTTGGTATCTTTAATTATTTCTGCTTATCAGCTTCATCATCTAGATATTATTTAATAATCCAACTGGGAAGAAGTTGGTTTGTGTATTTGCAAAAATTAATGAACATAAGCAACTCCAGCTGTCAGAAATGAAGATTGACTTCACTTTCCTGTGTTTCTCCTTGGGTGATAATATATAATCTCTATTATGTCCTTATCATAAGTCTCTTAAAATATATGAAGTCTAGTTTGTTTTTAGTAGGACATTTTAACTTACTATGAAAAAAATCAATCATGTTAATTTTCCCCACTTATCGTTGTAATCTGTGCTTTGTATAGAATCATAAATATTCTAGTAGGATTCTGAGGAGAGGGTGTGAAAAATATAAATGTCAATTTTTTCCTTGAAATGGAAACAATCATTTTTAGGAAAAAGCCCACAGTGAGTAAGTAACAAATATCAAACAGAAAGGAAATTTCTTAGAATTGCAGTTGTCATTAATGTAGATACAGAGAATATGGCTCTCATTGATCTAATTGATATTGTTCGATAAATAAGGATGGAAATATACTCTATAATACTACTGAAACATATATGTCAGATACAATAGTTCCATTTCTAGAAGTGAGAGAAATAAGCTACATTTTATTCCTATTTTCCCCAACTTCTCTGGATGAGAAACATGTCTAGAATGTTCAAATTTACATATGAACTCTAGGACAGGAGTGACTTTTTCTATTTTTGGTCCCTGCTATATTCCCAGTGTCTGGCACATGATAAGACCTCAATAATTATATTTTTTTTGAATGAGTAAGATCTCAATGAATTTAACTTTGCCAGTTCAGGTTTATTTCTGTCTTATGCTTTTTAAATTTCCTACCAAAGAGAACTTATAAATTCTAATAAAAATACTAACAGTTAATATTTTTTCCACAGGTAACAATTTACATACACAAAAAATGTTCAAAAACATTATTTCCAACTCCAGGTCACCTTTAACCTGTTTGTTATTTGCCATTTTTGAGTTTTTTACTTTCAAAATATTCATCAGTGACTACAGGAAGTTAATCAATATTAATAAAGAAATTGAAAAACTTGAATGTCAAAGTCTTACTTGTTCAGAAAAGGATATAATCAACACAGGAACCAACCCCAGAATTGATGGATAGAAATGAAACTTACTTGGTGGTTCTTGCCTTACTGTGAAAGAGAAATAAAATAATTAAATGAATGAGACGTGAAGAATGAGTTACTTCTCAAACTCTTTATGTAGGAAGTTTTAAAACATAGGACTTTGAGAGACCACCAAACCCTCTATTTAGAATCAGTTAAATTAGTGGGAGAATAAATGTCTTCCGATTATTCTGCTTAAGTACTTTTTAATTTGAGTGATTTTTTGGAAAGAAAGGATCAGAGAGGAATCATTGGAAGATGCTATTTCTTCCTTTTGATTTTTCTCTGCCAATTCAAAGTTTCTGGTAAGATTTTTATGTCACACTTTATTGCCTCCTTATTATTATTCCTTTTTTTCTCATCCCTTCTTTGGAATGATCGTATTGATTTATCATGATCATTACTGTGATTCTTATTTGCTAATTACTGTTTTTTAGATTAATTTTAGAAAAGTTCTCTTTTTCCCAGTCACATGGATTTCTTAGGGCTGGTGACTCCCCATTTGAATGGGATGAAAGTAGTACTTGCTTTTAGATTCAGGTAAATAAACCTGAATTTGAATCCCAACCTCTTCTGCTCATAATTGTGGGGTCATAGCAAGTTACCTAGTCTTACTACTTCCTTCTTCTTATAGGAATAACATTATTTATCTTATATAATGTATATGCATATATAAAGCTAAGTACAGTGCCTGGTACCTTGTAAGTAATGTAACAACTAGTATTTGTTATTATAGTACCCCACAGTGTACCAGTTAGTTTCAATTATAGCCTCCAAATGAATGTTGATAGTTCAGAATGAAGCAAGCTACTGAAAATATGAATAGGGAAACAAGAAGCTAGAAGGAGAGAAATGCTAGAAAAAAATAAACCATAGAGTCAGAAATATAAATCTTAAGCCTTGGTGAACATTCACACTAAAAACAAGGCACAAAAGGGCCTCTAGGTACCATGAAACACCAGTGATAACAACAGAATTGAGAGAAACATGGGACCTACCTTTAGGTTTTTCAGGTCTTGCTTTAATAAAAAAAACAAAGGAACGAATTAGCGTGATTGTCTAATGAAACAGAAACACATTTTCACTGATGTTATGATGAGCATCATAGACTGAACAGTAGTGGAAAGAAAAAAAGAGATTCTACAAGGACCATTTCCCTTGGAAATGTTATGGAAGAAATGGTCCATAGCTAGTGATGGAGCTCACTCTTTCTTTTCCCATCTAGGTCTCTGATTTTATTTAATTATCTGTTGTTTCAATTTCAGTAACTTTTTTCATTTCAAAGATTTCAACTTTGTTCTTTTTTATATCTGCTTATTCTTTTTCCAAACTGCATTAAAAAATATATGTAACTTCTTTTACCTTTTTTTAAACATGGATAGCAGTCTATCTTTTATTCCTCACGAGGGAAGTCACAACCTATCAGAGCTCCCGTCTTTGCTGCTCTTATGATGTTTTCTTAGCTCGGCTGCTGTTGCTGCTGCTGCTAAGTCGCTTCAGTCGTGTCCAACTCTGTGCTACCCCATAGACAGCAGCCCAACCAGGCCTCCCCGTCCCTGGGATTCTCAAGGCAAGAACACTGGAGTGGGTTGCCATTTCCTTCTCCAATGCATGAAAGTGAAAAGTGAAAGTGAAGTCGTTCAATCGTGTCCGACTCTTAGCGACCCCATGGACTGCAGCCCACCAGGCTCCTCAGCCCATGGGATTTTCCAGGCAAGAGTACTGGAGTGGGGTACCA
>NW_011488373.1:16246-23383 GCF_000754665.1 Bison bison bison
ACCAGGCTCCCCCGTCCCTGGGATTCTCCAGGCAAGAGCACTGGAGTGGGTTGCCATTTCCTTCTCCAAAGCATGAAAGTGAAAAGTGAAAGTGAAGTCGTTCAATCGTGTCCGACTCTTAGCGACCCCATGGACTGCAGCCCATCAGGCTCCTCTGCCCATGGGATTTTCCAGGCAAGAGTACTGGAGTGGGGTGCCATGCTATACGCCATATCAACTACTTTACCATTCTAACTTTTCTCTCTCTCCTTAACCTCTTCAATTAGACTTTTGTTTCCCCTTTACCCTATTAAGATTACTAATAACCCTCATTTTACAAAATTCAATGACCAATTTTTTATTTCTTAAAAGTTTTAGGTGCAGTTGTTTATATACCCTTTTCATCTGGAAATACTCTCTTGAGTTCTATAACCCACTCTCCTGGTTTTTCTTCTTCTTCCCTGAACACTCCTTCTTTCTATATTTTGCTGGATTTTTTTCTTCTTCCTAATCTCTAAAACTGACATTCCTGAGCACAATTCTTAGTGTTCTTATCTTTACAGGCACCACTGGTGATCAAATTTAGTTCAGTGGTTTTAAAATGCTATCTCTACACTAAATTTATCAAGTTCATTCTCCACCTGCTCTCTCCCTAAAGCAAAGGGAAGAGGATGTGAAATGGGACTGTCTCGATTACCCCCACATTGACTACTGAGATAAAAATCTAAGGAAAAAGAGGCTGTAACCTCTCATATTTCCCTCCTCATACAACTTAGGTGAGACAAACCCATAGGAAGGATTGCACGACTCAGGATAGTGGGAAGGGACCCCTAGAGCTGTGCGATGCAGAGATGCTGCTCTAAGGCTTTAACAAATGATTACCAAATTAGTTCTTCTGTCCCACATATCATCCTTCTTCCAAGCCTCCATAAGCACACAAGTTTAAGAGGAAGGAGATTTAAAGTAATCTTCAGTGTTGTGGGTAGTTGACTAAGAAACGATGTGGGATAGGAAGGTATAGTGATTTCCTTCCTGAAAGCAAATGAGAAGGACTTCAAGAGATTTGCTTATAAAGACTGGGGCGGGGATTGTCTGTGAGAAAACGTGCGTGGCAAACCATTTCCTAATTGAATGTCTGCTTGGTGGATTTGCTGATTTGTTTTGTGCATTTTGAGCATAAGGAAAAGAAAATTGAAGAGAGGGAGCAGTGTACAGTGAGGAGGATGCCTTGGAGCAGCAGGCATCTTCTTCCTTTTTCTAGCGACAAGGATACGAGCTTCTTGAAGGTCAGGTGGGCATTGTGGAAGATATCCAGGCTTGAGCTTTGGTACTGGTACTTCACTCAAGTTGGTTGCCTACTTGATGAGGGTATCTCATCAATGACAGGCTATGAGATATACTATCAGGGGGACAGAACTAAGGGGTTTTGAAATATTCCAGACTGGAGTCAGTACTTCCCCATCAAGCATAGTGCAGTGGAGCCCTTAGAAATGGGCAAGCTCTTGTAGATTCCTTCCAAGAACTAAAACATATATTCTACAAGTTGATGTTTTTGTTCAGTCACTAAGTCATGTCCAACTCTTTGCGACACCATGGACTGCAGCATGGCAATTCTTTGCATCAGATGATCACAATTTTACCATTTGTGGGAAAATTGGGTAGAGTTATGTAGCAGCTGTGTTCTTTAGACTGTATATGGCATTCTAGTTCTCCATAATTCCTAGGGGATGTACTTTACCTCATTCAGTTATATTACTTTTTTGGGCTCTGTTGATATCTAAAATTTTAACCTTGACAGGCACTTTGGGTTTTAATATTAATGTGATTTTATTTCAATCTGAGAAACCCTAGGGGATATTGGGCTTGTGTAAAAATCACTTATAGATATGAGAACCAAATTCAAATTATGGAACACTAGAACAGTGAAAAATATGGCTTCATGAATTCTATATTAAATATCACCATGATTTGGTTTAGTTGCTAAGTTGTGTCTGACTCTTGAAACCCCATGAACTGTAGCCTGCCAGGCTCCTTTGTCCAAGAGGTTTTCCAGGCAAGAATACTGGAGTGGCTTGCCATTGCCTTCTCCAAAATATCACCATGGTCAGTGGTTTATCTGGTTTAAATATTAAGTCACTGTTGGTATTTGTAATCTGAGAAGTTTCTGCTGCTTCTGCTAAGTCGCTTCAGTCGTGTCCAACTCTGTGCTACCCCATAGACAGCAGCCCAACCAGGCTTCCCCGTCCCTGGGATTCTCAAGGCAAGAACACTGGAGTGGGTTGCCATTTCCTTCTCCAATGCATGAAAGTGAAGAGTGAAAGTGAAGTTGTTCAGTCGTGTCCGACTCTTAGCGACCTCATGGACTGTAGCCTACCAGGCTCCTCCATCCATGGGATTTTCCAGGATGTAATCCGAGAAGTTAAGAGCTGAAATAATAGGAACTTCTATAGTTATGTATCAAAAAGGTCATTTTGCATTCCTAATCTTGAGGCCTTTGGGTAATACGGAAGCAAATGAACATGAGAAACATGAGTCTCAACCTTTTGGCTAATTAAAATAGAAACATCTATGCTGAGAAAAAGTCTCACATAAGACAGATTGATAAGTAAAAAACTTACTTGAGGTTCTCTGTGAAATCACTAAAAAATAAAAATAAATCCATGAAATTTTTCTTAAATACAAAAAACATAATATTATTTAATATATTCTGTCTGTGTCTGTGAGGGGAGGACTTGGGTGGGAATAAGAAGAAAGCATCGCAAATAGCCGTAGAAAGCAGTTGCAATGCAAACTTAGATATAAGATTAAGCAGTGATGATTTAATGAAGTCAAAGCAGGGTTTTATCAAAAGTCTTCTTCATATACTGTATCTGAACAACTTTGGGTATAGTACCAGGTAAAGATAACTGAATATTTCTGTTTCCTTTGGATAGCAATGTATTCTTTGAGGGAACACTCAAAAGTCTGTCTCCATTTAAACATCATTTTGAACTCCCTTCTCTCTCTCAAAAAAATCTGCCTACCTCTGTTATTTCATAATATTCAGTTTTTTATTGTTGTTGTTGACAAATGCTACCTTACTCTTTCTTTTTGTTCTGGCTGTACCACATGGCATGCAGGATAGTTCCCCGACCAGGGATTTGAACCCCTGCTTCCTGCACTGGGAGCACAGAGTCTTAACCCCTAGATTACCAGGGAAGTCCCTAATCAGTATTTTCTTAAATTATGTATAATGTAGGGGAAAGTGTTAGTCACTCAGTCAGTCATGTTCGACTCTTTGTGACCCCATGGACTGTAGCCCTCGAGGCTCCTCTGTCCATGGGATTCTCCAGGTTAGCCTCAAACATGGTTCTCTTACATTGCAGGCGGACTCTTTACTGACTGAGCCAGCAGGGAAGCCTTTAATAATAATGCCCATAAAATAATGTAGGGGAAGCTGAGTAATAAAATAAGTGAGCAATGAAAAAATCAAATCACTATAACAGAAAAAAGTCCCTGAGACTTTGAAGACCAAACAGAACCAAAGTAGAGAAAGAGATGTTATACTTACTTATGGGTGCCAGGGGCAGACCTAAAAAACAAGTTAGATATCAGTGGATATTTGTTTGAAAAACCAACTTTCTTTTTAAGGAATTATATTTGTGTAGGGGAGAAGCTTATTTGTCCCATAGCTCTTTGTGTAAATTATGGGTCTATGACTATGTATTCTTGGGCCAGGATGTGGCCTCAGTTTCTTAGGCTTTACGGAGAGGTCAGTGAAGTTACTCTAAGAATTAAATAGTGTAAAGTATTAATAATTAAAGCACTTATATAGTTCTGACCACATAGGAGATGCAAAGTAAATACATGTTTGCAACTAAGTAAATATAAGTTGACTTCCCAGAGAAAGAAGTTGGATGAGCAGAAGGCAGAGGGAATTAGAGCTATGAGTCTTAGGTCGCTACACAGAGTTAGAAATGAGGAGGACAGGGTCTGGTCCCTAGGCCTTGTAGAGAACAATAATAGGAAATAGTGAAAAAATGGATGAAACTTACCCCTGAGCATTGAAGGTGGACAAGCTGAAAGACAGAAAAAATATCATCACAACTCTTTTTCTCTCCCACTGTATTTCTGTCTGCGTTTTTAAAGAGAGTTCCTTCTTGATAGGTCATTATAACAATAGGAAAAAATGTTACCTTTGGTCTTTATTTGCTTTTAACATAAGTCAGCAGGATTTGGACTTTTCAAAAAGTCATTTATAACAGTGGAATTTTGACCATGAGAGGGTAAGTGGTTAGTTAAAGCAGCATGTACCCTATGCCCAGCAATTCCAGCACAACTGGGGAAAGGAGAAATAGGACCCTGCAGTGGAAGAAACATGGAGTGACTTACTGAGGGCTTGTGGAGCTGGTCCATCTAGAAAACACAACCGAGAAAATTTTTATCTTTCCCCCACTTTTTCCCCATTCAATATGTTTTCATTTTGTGAAGTCCCTTGTAACATATCATTTTTAACTGCTTGGAAACTTTTCTCTCTGCTCTTTATTTTTCACGTGAATCAGTGGAGTTTCCCCCCCCACCCCCAACAAAGTTATTAAAAAGCTGAGAGACTTATTGAAAATATGAATGTGAGACATGAAGGAAAGTTACTTCTAATCTTTGAAATACCTATATGGTCAGGGAAATTTCCTCAAGTATCTTGGAATTCAAATATGGAAAAACAGACTAAGTAGGGCAGGAAGTCCAAATGAAAACTGTCTTAGAAGCTTCTTATCCCCTCCTTTCTCTCCCATCATTTTTTCATTGTCTGTAGGTAGTCTCTTCTTGGTCTTTATAACTAAGCAAAACTTTTTTCTCCCCTCTTCATTTTTACGTAAATTAGTAGTGTCAGACCTTTCCTGGTCAAAATAACCCAGAGGCATTTTGATAGCCAGGTTGCAAGAGAACAAGATGTACCTCAAGCCCTTTGTATTCCAGTATGGCCAGGTAAAGAATTTTGGACCCCATTAGAAATCAGTTAAACACTGGGGCAAACAATCAAACAGACTTACTGACTGCATGAGGAGTTGCTTCCGCTGAAAACAAGCAGAGAGATTTTTTTTATTACTCCTTTCTTGTCTACTCTTCTGTTCAATTTTTCTGTCAGAGACAGAAAAAGTTTTTCTGATCAGACATTTGAACTTTCCAGAAAAATTATAATCAGCTGATGGAATACTGGTTAATGGAGAAGCAAAAGGGAAAATAAAATAGGAGTTTCAAATTCCTATACCAGAACTCAAGTTCCAATAGACATTACTGGACCTTGATAAGTGCACAGCAGAGAAATAAACAACTTACTAATTGCTGATATAAATGACCTATAAAATAAGAAATATTTTATTTCCTGGAAAATAGAAATATTATCTGTATCTTTTTCTCTCACTTATTTTTCTCTTCTGCATGGAAAGTGCCTAACTAACAATCTTTAGAACCATGGAGAAAAATTTTTTTCCTGCTCTTTATTTTTATATGACTCAGTGAACATTCTGGAAATTTATTAATAACTTAGTGGAATTCTGAATAATGGAAAAATAAAAGATCAAGGAAGTGGGAGCTTTAAGTTATTGCAATCCCAATAAGGATGGATAAATTTTGGTTCAGGTAGATCTGTTAGATACTGCTGGAGACAACTGAGTTCCTTTGGAAAGTGAGATATTCAAACTTACAGGATGATCTCGAAGCCAAAAAGCAAAGAGAGAAATCAGTGTGGAAAGGCTGATAAAATAAGAACTAGTTTTCCTCTTACTATTCTGAGAGAGACTATCAAAAATATCTGTGGAGATAGAATCAAATCCTTGTAGGTGGTTGTAGCACTCTGTGGTGGGGAATACAATTGCCATCATATCTTGTAGGTTGAATTGTAGGATTCTGCCTTCTGCTTAGTCTGGGAGACTGCGGGAAAGGGAGATGACTTATCTCTTCCCTTTTTGCAGTGGCTGGTCAACTGCTTAAAATCTTACAGTGGGGTTGGTAATTTAAACTGTATTGCCTTTACTATTTTTCTCCCTTTTTCTGCAGCCTCCTCAAGGTCTCCTTCACTCATAAATATACTGCCTCCCTTGCTGACAAGTCACAGTAAACTTCAGATAGTTTCCTCTATTTTAAAATATAATATAATATATATATATATACACCTTATGTATGTATGTATTTGTATATAATGTATGTGTGTATGTATGTGGGTATGTGTTAGAAATGCAAAAAAGCAAAATGGCTGTTTGAGGAGGCCTTACAAATAGCTGTGAAAAGAAGCAAAAAGCAAAGGAGAAAAGAAAGATATTCCCATTTGAATGCAGAGTTCCAAAGAATAGCAAGGAGAGATAAGAAAGCCTTCCTCAGCGATCAATGCAAAGAAATAGAGGAAAACAACAGAATGGGAAAGACTAGAGATCTCTTCAAGAAAATTAGAGAAACCAGGGAACATTTCATGCAATGATGGGCTTGATAAAGGACAGAAATGGTATGGACCTAACAGAAGCAGAAGATATTAAGAAGAGGTGGCAAGAATACACAGAAGAACTGTACAAAAAAGATATTCACGACCTAGATGATTACGATGGTGTGATCACTGACCTAGAGCCAGACATCCTGGAATGTGAAGTCAAGTGGGTCTTAGAAAGCATCACTATGAACAAAGCTAGTGGAGGCGATGGAATTCCAGTTGAGCTACTTCAAATTGTGAAAGACGATGCTGTGAAAGTTCTGCACTCAATATGCCAGCAAATATGGAAAACTCAGCACTGGCCACAGGACTGGAAAAGGTCAGTGTTCATTCCAACCCCAAAGAAAGGCAATGCCAAAGAATGCTCAAACTACTGCACAATTGCACTCATCTCACATGCTAGTAAAGTAATGCTCAAAAGTCTCCAAGCCAGGCTTCAGCAATATGTGAACCGTGAACTTCCAGATGTTCAAACTGGCTTTAGAAAAGGCAGAGGAACCAGAGATCAAATTGCCAACATCCGCTGGATCATGGAAAAAGCAAGAGAGTTCCAGAAAAACATCTACTTCTGCTTTATTGACTATGCCAAAGCCTTTGACTGTTTGGCTCACAATAAACTGTGGAAAATTCTAAAAGAGACGGGAATACTAGACCACCTGACCTGCCTCTTGAAAAACCTGTATGCAGGTCAGGAAGCA
>NW_011488373.1:23483-31162 GCF_000754665.1 Bison bison bison
AGAAGGTGAAGAGGAACTCAAAAGCCTCTTGATGAAAGTGAAAGTGGAGAGTGAAAAAGTTGGCTTAAAGCTCAACATTCAGAAAACGAAGATCATGGCATCCAGTCCCATCACTTCATGGGAAATAGATGGGGAAACAGTGTCAGACTTTATTTTTTTGAGCTCCAAAATCACTGCAGATGGTGATTTCAGGCATGAAATTAAAAGACGCTTACCCCTTAGAAGGAAAGTTATGACCAACCTAGATAGCATATTAAAAAGCAGAGACATTACTTTGCCAACAAAGGTCTGTTTAGTCAAGGCTATGGTAGTCACGTATGGATGTGAGAGTTGGACTATAAAGAAAGCTGAGCGCAGAAGAATTGGTGCTTTTGAACTGTGGTGTTGGAGAAGACTCTTGAGAGTCACTTGGACTGCAAGGAGATCCAACCTGTCCATACTAAAGGAGATCAGTCCTGGGTGTTCATTGCAGGGACTGATGTTGAAGCTGAAACTCCAATACTTTGGCCACTTCATGCAAAGAGTTGACTCATTGGAAAAGACCCTTATGCTGGGAGGGGTTGAGGGCAGGAGGAGAAGGGGACGACAGAGAATGAGATGACCGGATGGCATCACCGACTTGATGGATGTGAGTTTGGGTAAACTCTGGGAGTTGGTGATGGACAGGGAAGCCTGGCGTGCTGTGATTCATGGGGTCACAAGGAGTCAGACATTGACTGAGTGACTGAGCTGAACTGAACTGATGTGTTAGTTGCTGTTGTGTCTGACTCTTTGTGATCCCATGGACTGTAGCCTGCCAGGCTTCTTTGTCCATGGAATTCTCCAGGTAAGAATACTGGAGTGGGTTATGATCCCCTGCTCTAGGGGATCTTCCCTACCCCGGGATCGAACCTGGGTCTTCTGCATTGCAGGTGTATTCTTTACTGTCTGAGCCACCAGAGAAGCCCGTAATGTATGTTCAGTTCAGTTGCTCAATCGTGTCCGACTCTTTGTGACCCCGTGAACTGCAGCACATAAGGCCTCCCTGTCCATCACCAACTCCCGGAGTTCACTCAAACTCACGTCCATCGAGTTGGTGATGCCATCCAACCATATGTATATATTACATTATATATTTTAGGTTATTAAGTGGGATTGTAGTCCCCTCAATTCATTTATTCTTGGGGTGAATAATAGTGGAATCTAGTGCAGCTAGATAGTGGAATGAGCAAGGGATAAGGAAACATAAATTTCTATACCCAGACCCTGTAGGAAGCTGAAAGCAACTATAAGAACAGGCATGGAACTTACAGGTTGTTCCTGAAGTTTCAGCTGGTGGAAAAATGGAAGGAAAAAAAAAGGAGAAATTAGTTTGTAGAACCAAGAGAACTCAGTTCTCACATTATAGGCTTAAAAAGAGTAACTGCAGAGAGGATGCAGGGAGCTCTGAAACCTGCCTGTTAGCTGAGGGTCTGGGCTTAAGCACCCACCCCTGTGCTTTGTATCCTCACGTCTGTATCTCCTGCCTGCGGCAGAAAAGTGGTCATCCTTTCCATTCCTTTTGGGTCTTGTAAATAGAAGGAACACTTCTAGATGTTCATAAACTTTTAAACTTGTGCTTCTACACTTCTGTATAGTTTTGCCATTCTTATTTTCACTAGTCTTTTTCCTTCCTGACGTTTTAATTGATTTGAAAAGTTTTCTTCCAAATGCTTCTCTTTCCTAGTCCCATTTGAAGCACTTGCTTTTGTTAATTAAAAAATCAATCAATGTGTTTTGTGCATTCTCCAAATCACGTGTAATCTAGGGGAAAGCTTAGGAAGGAATGAATTTAGCAATATAATTCATTTAAACATTGCTATATATTTAAAAGTGTTTACACATTGGGAGAGGGAATTAAGGAGGGAGCAAAAGAAGGGAAAGGGAATTGATGTACCTATATAGATTCTCTGGCACACGTGACCATTAGGGGACTTGGACCAATGGAGCCCTTCCTTTAGCCACAGTGGGATCCTCTGAGGTGAACTGATTTATGATTTTTTTCCCCTTATAAGAATTATGAGAACTTTCAAGATTGTAAGTCTTGATGATAATAAAAAGTACTGAGAAAGGCAACCTTGATTTAGCGGAATAGTCAGTAAATGATGGCTGGTATTCATCCACAACAAGAAGCATTTAGGGCAGGTAACATCCATTTCAGCAGTCATAGTATGATTGTGTGGGAGACCACCTGTAGTCACCACATTTTGAGTTCCTTTTTCCAAGACATCCTGGAGGACTGTAAATTCCACAGCACCAGAGGTCAACCACAGCTTTCTCTCTCTTACTCATGACTTTATCCCCAGGGCTCATTAGATTCTGATACATGGTAGAAGCTCAGCTAGTTGAAGTAATGTCTGAGTATACCCGACTTGCTTTCTGATATTTTTTTCCTATTTGGCTTAAACTTTGGGATGCTATTACTTAATTTCCATACTAAAATTTTTTTATCACATGGGATTGGTTTTGACACTCCAGATTTTGACACCAGCTTTGCTCTTTCTAGTTGCAGTACAAACTTAACCTTCCACTTTCTTCTACTTGTGGTTTGTAGGTATCTGATGAATCTGTCAGTTCCTGTAATTGCAGCCCAACTACTGTCATATCCTACTCCCTGAGCTCATGTGTGTGTGTGTGTGTGTGTGTGTGTGTGGTGTGTGTGTGTGTGTGTGTGTGTATGTGTGTGTTGAGGGTTGTTTGGGGTGATTGGGCAGGATGGGACTTGAGAAAGAAAAAGGTCTTGGGGGAAAAGATGAGGGATCCTAGGGTAGACTAGATTCTGAGCAATATTCCTGGGAACTAGAAGGAACCTGGTAAGACCTCTATCTTTTTACATTTGATTGTCTTTTCCCTCTTTTACGTTTATTTTCAAATATTGCCTGCCTTTTCTCATTGTCTTTACATTGTCTCCATTATCTTTGAGTAGGCCCTTAGTAAACTACAAAGCACTTCAGAACTGGAAAGTCATCCTTATTATTCTTCCTCTGTCACATTAGAAAATTTTATATTGTTTTAGAAGCCATTACTGATCATTATTGAGGGAATTTTCTTATTCCTTTTCCATAAAAAATAGCCCTGGAAAATTCTAGGCAGGTAGAAACTGGAAAGCATGAAAACATGTCTAAAACCACCATTCTTCTGGCAATAGATACATTTAAAACAGGAAACAAGCCCTTTAGACATTGTAGAACACCAGAGGAAAGAAATAGGTAAGGGACTTACCACTGGGTCCAGTATATTGTACTAAAACAGAAATAAACATAAATTATTGTACTTTTTAAACATGAAAAACACATGTATACCATTGATGTTTTCCAAAGGAGAGCAATGAAAATGGTTTCCCTGGAATAGCTAAATCCCGATTTTCAAGATTAAATATTTTTTACTGCATTGCTGCTGGACTATAGCCTTTCCATAAGAATCGCATCTTCCTCCAGGAGATCTGTAGCCCTGTTTTAGTTGGCAAGATAACCATTACATTGTTGCCTTTCCAAGAGTTTAAGGTAAAATCTTAAATATATTCTCTTCTCTCCATTTGCCTCATATTTTTTCTTCACATCATTTTTTATCCCTCTCTGAGCCATCTTTCTATTGTCTTCTTTGTCATTTCTTACATCATCCTTATTAATGTACATATGTATCTTATTAATACATACATACATACGGGCAACTTACCAATAGGTCCTGGAGTTTGCACTAAAAAGAAATTCAAATTGACAAATGAGTATGGGTGTTCAGATGAAGAATATATCTTTTAATGAATTTTATTTAGGGATGAGACTTGGAGAGGTAGAGTATGGGAGAGGAAGTTGTATCAATAATGAGAACATCAGGGAGCTTGGTTAACTATAGAACAAAAGGGATATTCAAATGTACTGCAATATTTCAGCCTGAGGTAAGGGTTTCCTAGGATCCTTGTCAAACAAGGAGACAGTAAAGAAATGCGAAACTTTTTTCTTTTCTTTCCTATCAGTAACAGAACTGCTTTTTCAAGGGACCACCCTGTACTAAAGTATTTCTGACCAGCTAATATGTTCTAGGAGTAGGTATTAGGGTAGGAAGATAAGGGTCCTGTCTTCTCACAGCTTCCCGCTTACTGGGGACTGATAAAGGGTCAAAGACTGTCTTGATTAGTTTTAGTGTCTGTAGACAAAGGGTCAACAAAGTCTTCAGTTTTTAATGAGAATTTAGCTTTCAGTTGATTTTCTAGCTCTGATCCTTTCATGACCTGATAAAGATTGTAAATCTGCCATGTTACCTGGCAATATTGGTTTTACACAAGGATGATCCTTGAACAGTGAACTGCATCTGAACTGGGAGAACTCTAAATACCTATTAGAAAGCCATGGCTTTGGGCTTCCTTGAGTATAGTGCCCATGTGTTTAGGCACGTTCTTATGGGATCTCTTTAGACATCTGCGCAGATCATTGTCAAGATTACTCTAGCAGAAGAGGAATGGGTATAATATCTGCTTTACCCACCACCATTGAATCCAACAACATAATGCATTTGAGATTTAGAAAAGTCATAAAGCATTATAAGAATCATTCAAAGAATGTGACTAGATACAAATACAAGACTCATTCATTTTGTCAAATGAGCACAGAGGAACCTAAAATCGTATTTCTTTAATTTTATAATTTAAAAATATTTTCAGTTTTCGCTAGGAATACTATAATCCAGTGTGTTAAGCTATGACTGCTCTTGTTTATAAGCATATAATTATAGATAATTGTATCTAGAAGCCTAACCATTATTTATAATGTTTCTCTGGAAAAATGCAACAGGGCAAGTTGCTAAAAGTTGGTGAAATAGAACCTACCTATCCTGGAGAGAACTTTTCAGAGTAGTTAGAAATGAAAAGAATCTTAAAATTTCTTTTCTTTTTTTTAACAAAATGAAGATTATATAATGAAAGATTACATGCATAGAAAGCAAGAAGTTTAGGAGCTATGTTCTAAATTTTTATTACATATTGGTTTTAAAGAGCTAGATTATGTACTAAAGTGGGAACAGCTCACAGAAGACCATCCTTAGGGGACTTTTTTTTTTAAACTTTGTTTTTCAGCTTTGTAATTAATATCTTTTATTGCAGAATCTGGGTGAATCCAACCTTTAGGAATTCTGGGTGGGATAATGAGGCAGTGGAAACACTTGGTCCTGGAGTCTGTGGGCATGAATCATTGAAATAAAAATAGACTGATGTTTTAAGCATTATAAAGGATTAAAAGGTGTTATAATTTGAGACTTAGGTGACTTACCGATGGTCTTTTGAGAGAGCTCTATAAAAGAATAAAAAAGAAGAAAAGAAGTGAAAAAAACTGAGGAGGTGCTTTCAGGTTCTGGTTTGTGTTCCCTAGTAAGACTCTGTACCACCAAACTTGGGGAAAGCTGTAGCTGGGTAGTGGGGCTGTTGCCTTTCTTACTGGAGTGGTAAGAAAATTTATTACGTATAAGAGTTCCTCATCTAATGGATCCACTGAGAGGGTAAGTAGTAAAGAGAGATTACCCTGGTGGTCCATTAAAATCTCTGTAGAGGATGGGAAAAATTCTTCTCCATTTAAACTTGGTTATCTTCCTTTTTTCCTTGTTTCATTTCACTTCATCTCATTCTGGTTTTAAAAGTCCTTTGTATGATGTTGACAAGTCTTTGGAAACCTTCTACAAGTGTTTGTCTTTTACTTTATAGCTTGTATTTAGCAGTGGAATGTACATTCACAGAATCATTAATGACTTGCAGAAATGCTTGGTAGAAGAAAATTGAAAGGTCAAGAAAATGTGGACGCTCAAACCCCTGAAGTCCTAACGTGGAATCCAAGGGAGGATTCTTAATATACCAAAGGCAATTAAAATGCTCTACAGTGAAGAATTAGACAGAAAACTTACTGATAGGTCCTGTAGCTCCAGCTGAGAAACAGAGAGAGAGGGGGAGAGATCAGTATGTTGCATAACTATGAAAGAGATACCCATTCTCCAATACTTACTCTAGAGAGAGTGTCATAATGAAAACCCCAGGGAGATCAAAGGTTGCATGTATGGCAGTCCTTGAATAGGCTTCCTGTTGCACAGCCTAGGAGACCTACAGGAACGGAGGCCTTCCCTTTTCAGTGATGATGGAAACTCTTTAGAGGATTTGGAAAGACTCATTCCCGCTAATTTGTAATGCCTCTTTTTTTTCTTAGAATTTTTTCTTTTTTTCCTCATTTCTTTAGGGACTTACTGTTATTTGAAAAATGAACCTTCCCTTGCTGACAGCATTAGGACTGCTTCTAAGAGGGTCCTTTTCTTTTCTACTTTCTTACATTAGCCCATAGAAGCTCTACATCATTCAGAGCTTTTTTGGAAACTGTGATAGGAATACTAAGGGAGTCAAGAAGCATGATATCAAGAAAAAGGGCAGATCAGTTCTAAAGACCTGTAGGTCAGATGTCAAAGGAACCAGAGTAGATAAACAAGTTTGGTACTTACGAATAGGTGCTGTGAATTGCACTGAAATGCAAAGAGGAAGGAAATTGGTGTGGTTTGATGTTAACTGAATTCTTATGCCACTAATATTATTTTTAAGAACCCAGGAAGACCCATAATCCACCCACTGGATCAAATCGTTCATCTTAAGTGATAAATCTATGGCAGAGAAGAACATATAGAACCTAGTCTGAAGGTCGTTCTCTCTTCTCCTTCACCCTCATCCCTCTCCCTCATCTGTTTTCCTCTTTTCTCTACCTTTCAGCTGTCTCAAAGGATTCTAACTATTTGGGAATTGGTAGATGTCAGTTCCTTTATCTTTGTTTCATCACCATCTCTTCTTTTGTCTTTACCATGCTTATTCTTTTGCCTTCTTCTAGAGCTACCTGTTTTTCTTGTAGTTCTTCCCTCAATTTAGGAAAAGCCCATAAATAACAGTTTTGATTATTTTGATGATAACTCAGAGAAGTTTTTCCTGGTCATTATTTTAAATATAAATTATTTGGCTTTCTCTTGTCTTAAACTCAGTTACAATTCAGGGTATCTATTTCTGATAGCTTAGGCATCAGGAGATTCAAATGCAATCAAGTAGCATGACTGGGAAAGCCTAGAGATGTAGAAATGGAAACAGGGTGAAGAGAGGGTCCCCTATCCCACAGAAGACCAAAGAGTGTCAGAATTAGGAAACAGAAAAGAAACTCACTTATTGGGCCAATAGTTCCAGCTAAAATATGAGAAAAACAAGACAGAACTAATTAGAATGGTTCTAGGAAAATGCAGTTTTCATTGAAATTATTTCTGGGAAAACATCAAAAGTATAGGCACCAGGACTAAAATTTCCACTTCACTGGAAAAGTAAATGAAGTTTATTCTTAATTCTCCATCTTGGAGAATCCCAGGACTACTGGCTCTGGCAGCTGGAGCTGCAAGGGTGCAGTGGTCAGTGTTCCTTTCCCAGTGGGTGCCCTATTTGTAGCTCTGTAGATTACAAGCCATTGTCCTTCCTCCAGCTGGGCTAATTTGAACTTGTTTAGCTAGAAACCATAGCCTCATCTTCTGAAGGAGGAAGTGGAAATTTCTGTCTCTTTTAAGTGACTTTGGTTCCCTTATTCAACAGATTAACTTAGTCTTCAATATCTTAGTGTCTAAGAAGGAATAGAAACTTCTAGATAGACTCAAGACATTCATAGGTATAG
>NW_011488373.1:31318-32841 GCF_000754665.1 Bison bison bison
GACTCTGTGCGACCCCATAGACGGCAGCCCAGGAGGCTCCCCCATCCCTGGGATTCTCCAGGCAAGAACACTGGAGTGGGTTGCCATTTCCTTCTCCAATGCATGAAAGTGAAAAGTGAAAGTGAAGTCGCTCAGTCGTGTCCGACTCTTAGCCACCCCATGGACTGCAGCCCACCAGGCTCCTCTGTCCATGGGATTTTCCAGGCAAGAGTGCTGGAGTGGGGTGCCATTGCCTTCTCCGTAAAGCAATAGTTCTAAATTTTACTATGCACACAAATCACTTGGGGATCTTGTTAAAAAGCAGATTCTGATTTAATAGTTCTTAGAATGGGTGTTAGGCTGAGATTCTGCATTTCTCATAAACTCCAAGGTGATGCCAACACAGGTCCTTGGACTCACTTTATACAACAAGGCCGTAAAGGACTGGTAGAGTTTCAGAGCATTTGTACATTGCTCTCTCCTTTTACCTTTTTTTTTCCATTTCTAAATCAACTGCCTCTCTCTTATCTCTCAGTCTTTATTCTCCCCCAGTGCTTCTACCAGAAATGTTTGGTTATATCATTTAAAATGCTATGTGGACCCTTCTTCCAGATTTACTCTTTGATAATAGCAGGGCATATAAATTCCACACAACTGTCAACAATATCCTGGGTATCCTGGGTCAGCCAGTTGAAACTCACTATCCTCATCCTCTGAGTGCTACTGGGATTTTTAGAAAGGAAACTTCCTACTTTTCTAACAATTCCCTCTGCCACCGAATCTCAAAATTTTTATATAATTAAAACTGACAGTACTTCCTCACCGAGGAACCTAACTTGTTAAGATAATATTAGAGAATAAAGAGAAAAGAATTAAAAAGTTGTGCCGGAGGGGTTAAAAACGTCCAGGGATAGCAGTGTCTTACATATTCTAACAGTATAGTGATGCAAAACACAAGAGGATTAAAATACAGAAAAAGAACTTACTTATGGGTCCTACAGTGCCAGCTAAAATGTAAACATAAAAAAGTTTGACTGAAGAATGTACATTTCATGGAGTTTCAGAATAAGCATTTACTACATATCAGATTTACATGGAGGGCAGTGAGAAGGTGAATCTGTATCCCCCCCCCCCCCACCCTTTTCCTTAGGAATCCAATAAGATCATATTCTCCCCAATTATTTTTTGTATTCTCAATTGTTATAGTTGTCTTGCTGTCAGATCCTTCTAAAAGTTTGTTTCTGCTAAATGACCCCATCAAACTGGGGATTTTATTTTACTTTTGGTTAATTATTTTATTTTTTATTAGTGGAATTTCCACTTTGCAAAATAAGAAAATCATTAGTTACTTAGGGGGATCCTGAAATCAACATCAAGTTGCTCATACCAGTAAAGGAGAGCAATAAAATAATGAGTAATTGTTCTCTTTCTTCCATCTTTACGTGCCTCCTCAACTCCCTCCCTGCAGTCCCCTAATAGTAGGCACTCCCCTTGCCCCCCAGCCCAGTCCCACAGTGGTAGGCACTTCATAAAAGATGGAAACA
>NW_011488373.1:32941-33313 GCF_000754665.1 Bison bison bison
TTTTAAGTGACTTTGGTTCCCTTATTCAACAGATTAACTTAGTCTTCAATATCTTAGTGTCTAAGAAGGTATAGAAACTTCTAGATAGACTCAAGACATTCATAGGTATAGTTGGGGGCTAAAGAGATTGAGGCATGAGATACCCATGCTTAGCAATAACAGCCTTCTCTTTCTTTACACACATACACACATACCCCTCTATACCTCCTAGGTGCACTTTTGTGGCACCTCTCCAGTATTTATGCTTGAAGTTTGCATGTTGATTATCATGTTTCGTGTGCATAAATGCTCCAGGAGGAGTAGACACAGGATGTGATTTGCCATGAGCCCTAACTCCTCAAATTGTTCTTCTTCCTCCTCCCTTCAGGGTTG
>NW_011488374.1:0-359 GCF_000754665.1 Bison bison bison
ACCCCCAATGTTCTATCGCAGCACTGTTTACAATAGCCAGGACATGGAAGCAACCTAGATGTCCATCGGCAGACAAATGGATAAGAAAGCTGTGTTACATATACACCATAGAATATTACTCAGCTATTAAAAATGCATTTGAATCAGTTCTTATTAAGTGGATGAAACTGGAGCCTTTTATACAGCGTGAAGTCAGACAGAAAAACACTAATACAGTATACTAACCTACATACATGGAATTTAGAAAGATGGTAATGACGACCGTATATGCGAGACAGCAAAAGAGACACATATAAAGAACAGGCTTTTGGACTCTGTGGGAGAAGGCGAGGGTGGGATGATCTGAGAGAACAGCATTG
>NW_011488374.1:459-1067 GCF_000754665.1 Bison bison bison
GGCTCCTCCATCCATGGGATTTTCCAGGCAAGAGTACTGGAGTGGGTTGCCATTGCCTTCTCCAGTTAGCCTCTAATTAAAATCAAGTAATAAAAAAAAAATTTCAAGTAACACCAGCTGCTCCTAACGTAGACAGATGACAACACAAATTACCAGGCAACCAGGGAGATGCCCCCGACCTCAACCCCAAGAGCCGACCATCACCAGGTATCATCTGTGAGGGCATCGCCAGTACCCGACAACTCTTCTTGTGACTCTGGATGTGATCGTCCCTCCTAGCCTCCAAGCTGCTGGGAGAGACCCTCGGGGCACACGGTCCAAAGGGCCCTGCACTACCTTCTCACCTCCGAATCACCCCCGCCCTACTGCCACCATCTCAGGGGAAACCTACTTTTCTTCAGGCCACTCCGGGCTCCCTCTCAATCCACCACAACCAAGGGAATACTCAGGAAGGTCCTTCTATAAGGAAGGGAGGGGTAAATGTCCCATCTTTGTGCTGTCAAAGCCAGGCCCACAGACTCCTCCCCTGTGAAGGGCAGGTAGCCTCTACAGGACCCTGGACGACTCCTCGTCCTTGGTGGTCTTCACCCTTCTCTTCCACACACACT
>NW_011488374.1:5074-5613 GCF_000754665.1 Bison bison bison
ATGTCCACACAAATACTTGTCCTTACTTACATGTCTTTCACAGCAGCACTGTCTGTATTCTCCAAATAGAGGAGCAGCCTAAAAGTCTGTCAGCTGGAGAGTGGTAAACAGAGTATTCTGCAGCCATTCAGTGGAACAGCACAGATGGATGAAAAGTGATGAACTTCTGCTTTCTGCTGCTACATGGGTGAGCCTCCAAAGCATTATGCTCAGTGAAAGAACCCAGACACAAAAGGCCACTTCCTGCAGCAGTCCGTTGATATGAAATGCCCAGAAAGGGCAAATCGACAGAGACAGAAAGTAGATGAGAGGATGCCTGGGCCTGCAGGTCCTATTGGGGGCTGACTACTGATGGGTACACGGAACCTGTTAGTGGTGCTGGCAGTGTTCCACAAGTGCACTGTGGAGGTGGCTGCACCACTGTGTGAAGTTACTAAAAGTCACTGCCCTGGAAATGATGGGTGTGATTGGTGGTGTGTAACTATACCTCAGTGAAGCAGTTTAGGAAGGTAATGCAGATGTCCAAGTGAGACATGGGG
>NW_011488375.1:0-473 GCF_000754665.1 Bison bison bison
TCCTTTTATTTCTTTTTCTGCTCTGATTGCTGTGGCCAAAACTTCCAAAACTATGTTGAATAGTAATGGTGAAAGTGGGCACCCTTGTCTTGTTCCTGACTTTAGAGGAAATGCTTTCAATTTTTCACCATTGAGGATAATGTTTGCTGTGGGTTTGTCATATATAGCTTTTATTATGTTGAGGTATGTTCCTTCTATTCTTGCTTTCTGGAGAGCTCTTATCATAAATGAATGTTGAATTTTGTCAAAGGCTTTCTCTGCATCTGTTGAGATAATCACATGGTTTTTATTTTTCAATTTGTTAATGTGGTGTATTACATTGATTGATTTGCGGATATTGAAGAATCCTTGCATCCCTGGGATAAAGCCCACTTGGTCATGGTGTATGATCTTTTTAATGTGTTGTTGGATTCTGATTGCTAGAATTTTGTTAAGGATTTTTGCATCTATGTTCATCAGTGATATTGGCCTGT
>NW_011488375.1:939-1924 GCF_000754665.1 Bison bison bison
AAAGTGTCCCACAGGTTTTGGGTTGTTGTGTTTTCATTTTCATTCGTTTCTATGCAAATCTTGATTTCTTTTTTGATTTCTTCTGTGATTTGTTGGATATTCAGCAGCGTGTTGTTCAGCCTCCATATGTTGGAATTTTTAATAGTTTTTCTCCTGTAATTGAGATCTAATCTTACTGCATTGTGGTCAGAAAAGATGCTTGGAATGATTTCTATTTTTTTGAATTTACCAAGGCTAGATTTATGGCCCAGGATGTGATCTATCCTGGAGAAGGTTCCATGTGCGCTTGAGAAAAAGGTGAAATTCATTGTTTTGGGATGAAATGTCCTATAGATATCAATTAGGTCTAACTGGTCTATTGTATTGTTTAAAGTTTGTGTTTCCACAAGACAAGGGTGCCCACTTTCACCATTACTATTCAACATAGTTTTGGAAGTTTTGGCCACAGCAATCAGAGCAGAAAAAGAAATAAAAGGAATCCAAATTGGAAAAGAAGAAGTAAAACTCTCACTGTTTGCAGATGACATGATCCTCTACATAGAAAACCCTAAAGACTCCACCAGAAAATTACTAGAACCAATGATTATAGTAAAGTTGCAGGATATAAAATCAACACACAGAAATCCCTTGCATTCCTATACACTAATAATGAGAAAACAGAGAGAGAAATTAAGGAAACAATTCCATTCACCATTGCAACGGAAAGAATAAAATACTTAGGAATATATCTACCTAAAGAAACCAAAGACCTAGATATAGAAAACTATAAAACACTGATGAAAGAAATCAAAGAGGACACTAATAGATGGAGAAATATACATGTTCATGGATTGGAAGAATCAATATAGTGAAAATGAGTATACTACCCAAAGCAATTTATAGATTCAATGCAATCCCTATCAAGCTACCAATGGTATTCTTCACAGACCTAGAACAAATAATTTCACAATTTGTATGGAAATACAAAAAACCTTGAACAGCCAAA
>NW_011488375.1:2829-4039 GCF_000754665.1 Bison bison bison
ACCCTGTGTATGAGACAGCAAAAGAGACACTGATGTATAGATCAGTCTTATGGACTCTGTGGGAGAGGGAGAGGGTGGGGAGATTTGGGAGAATGGCATTGAAACACGTATAATATCATGTATGAAACGAGTCGCCAGTCCAGGTTAGATGCACGATGCTGGATGCTTGGGGCTGGTGCACTGGGATGACCCAGAGGGAGGGTATGGGGAGGCAGGAGGGAGAAGGGTTCAGGATGGGGAACACAGGTATACCTGTGGCGGATTCATTTTGATATTTGGCAAAACTACAATATTGTAAAGTTTAAAAATAAAATTAAAAAAAAAATAAGCTCATGTACGTCTTTAAAAGCTTAAAACATCAACCAGCAAAAGTGACTGATTTAATTTCTATTTATATATCCGTTCGCTATCTTCAGAAAATCTTAAAGGACGTCATATACTATTGTATAAGAACAGGCATCATTGTGGGAAGTTTAAAACAGAGATTTAAGTTTCCTTGCTAATTATAAATACCAGTTGCACCTGCCTAACGAAGAGTGATTAGAAACTGAAGAAATGTCACTAACGTTATGATAACGAGTTTGGAAAAACACATCGGATTTGAATCAGTATACTGGCTCCTAAATTGCCAATTCCGCAAACACTGGGAGAAAATTGGAAAGCAAACTTTGGCTGTTACCGTCTACATACCAACTCTGCCTTTCGGACAATAAATACACCTGACCCTGGAGAAATAAAACGGTAACTGTGGTCTCCTGCCTGCTCGTGTGCTGACTTTCTTCTCCTGCTGGGGTGAGGGTCCCGCAGGAGGGCGCAGAGCAGGGGAAGGGCCGCGTCTGGAGGAGCGAGGAGGCAGGAGGGCCGAGGGCAGAAGAGGTTTCCAAGGGAAAACTTCGGAGGGGAGCCCTGAGGAGAGGTCGGCGTGGGGAGCAGGGCAGCGCTGGGCGCGGAGCTGGGAGGCCGGTTCCCGACCTGAGGGAACCTGAGGACCGGAGGAGCCCTGGGGACCTTGAGAGGAGTCGCGGGGCACAGGGCCCGGGCGCCGGTCTTGAAGGGACAGAACAGGGGGAGAACAGGGGGAAGGAGAAGCTGCGCCACCGAGGCGCCCTCGGAGTGGAAGGACCGCCCCGAAGGGGAAGCGTACAGTGTGAACTCCAACAAGCGCTGAGCTCCCCAAGGCGGCCCGGGAGGCTGGCGGCTCCAGCAGCCC
>NW_011488375.1:4470-19487 GCF_000754665.1 Bison bison bison
ATTCCTCACCCCGACTTTCCCCTCGCGTCCGTCAGGGCCGTGACCCTGTGTTTATCCCCGGCCCCCTCAATTCGTCTCCTCTCCCTGGCTTTTCTAGACCTTTCTGGGCTCTGCACACTCCTAGGCCTGCCCCATCCTTGATTCTCTCCCCCTCCCTCTCTCCAGTTGCTAGATTCTTCTGGCTCTGCTCACCACGGTCTCACTCGTCCTCCTCCATTTCCTCCCCTACCCCATCTCGTGTTCTAGATTCTTCTGTCCTCGATCCCCTCCCCTTCCTCGGCTCTGGTTCCTTTTCAGCCTCCGCTAGGGTCTGAGTCGGTTTCATCTACTCAGGGGTCTCAGCGTCTGGCGAACTCTGTGGAAGGACGTTGGGCGCCCCCGGGTGGCCATTCCCTCTCCTGCAGGTCTTCCTCCCCACCCCGCACCCCAGAGCAACCCTGCCCTTCAATGCCTGGTCCCAGCTGGAGCCTGGAAACCCTGCCCTCCGGTCCTACAGTCTAGTCCCCGCCCCAAGGCCTCAAGTCCTTTCCTTTTTTGAACCGCCACAGTCTCAGCTGAAGCTTTTTCTTTCCTCCCATTCCTCCTAGGTCCTGACATCCTCTACTCCCTGCTCATTCTCTGCCCGGAACTCCTGTGTGTCAGCTGATTTGTGCCTGTGTGTCCCTAACCTCCTTTACAGGCAGATGCACAGCACACAGAAACATACACACACACACACACACACACACACACACACAGATACCTATAATCATATGAATACACATACATATACCCACACCTGCATGTCCGTACAGATTACATAGACACATATAAACACACACAAATATACACGTACATATAAACACACACAAACATTACCCTATGTCCAAACACACACACACACACATATATATAGGCACATACACACAAATATACACATACACATACTTATTCACACACAAACACACAGGTGCACACACATAAACACACAGAGATATAATGAACACCCCTCCCCCTGTGCTGGGTCTGGAGAGCGTCCTTTCTCTTAGTGACTCTAGCCCTGATTGTGCTTTGGAGGGGCTTCCCTGGTGGCTCAACTGGTAAAGAATCCACCTGCAATGTGGGAGACCTGGGTTCGATCCCTGGGTTGAGAAGATCCCCTGGAGAAAGGAAAGGCTACCCACTCCAGTATCCTGGCCTGGAGAATTCCATGGACTATACAGTCCATGGGGTTGCAAAGAGTCAGACACGACTGAGCAACTTTCACTTTCACTTCCTTTCATGTGCTTTGGAGTCTTATAATCTCTCATCTCATCCCGGATCAGAATCCTAATTGCCACCTCTGTTTCCAAAGCATCTGATGTTGTTTCCCAGAGAGTCTGATCTTTTCCTCTAAGAATATTTATACGATATAGTGCATGCCGTGGGTGCACAGTGTGGTGCCTGTACCCAGGCTGCTCAGTGGTCTCACAGAGGCCCTCACTCTGTTGCAGAGACTGCCCTCAGCTGAGCCACAGTCCCTTCTTCAGACAGTTGCCCCCCACCCATTCCTGGGAGCAGCCAGCAGCCAGGACTGCCTGGTGCAGGGCTCTGGAGCCCCAGGTGAGGCTGGCCGTGGGCTGAAGTGTGTGCTCAGAGCCCCGCGGTCAGGCTGCAGCACGTCCCCCCTCAGACCTGACCCTGGCTAGCTCCTGGCTCTGTGCTGCCCGGGTTCCCTCCAGTGACCCCTCCAGGAAACTCTGGAATCTTCTCTCTTGCTCTGCTTCCAGAAAGCCTGACTGGAGACCATCCACTCCAGCAGTGGCTCTTTCTCAGAAGCCAGCCCTGCAAGTTGTTTCCGGATTGGATCACTCACCACAGGACTGGGAAGTAGGGCACCGGTATCCTGGACATTTTATCTGAGGGGAGCAGTGGGGATAAGAACAGGGGTGCACAGCTGGCATGCTGTCTCAGGGTTGAGACGTGGGGGCTGGTAGAGAGAAGGCATGTGGAATCAGGAGCTGGTAACCTGAGCCTGGACCAGAGACAAGGACGGGCTCACTCCTGTCACTCAGTAGTGACAGCCAAGTGTGAGAGGCCAGGGGGCCCTCACCGCCTGCAGCCAAAGGCTGAGACCTGGCACCGGCCTTAAGTGTAAAGAGCAAAACTTAAAAATGGAGCTCTTGGCTTCAGCAAACACTTGTGCCTACACTGGGGAAGGAAGGCACCCTGAGACGAGGTCGGGGGGACCTGCTCCAGAATAGAGCCCCTTGTGGTCTTGACCCCACAATACCCTGAGTCCTCTGCATGGAAGAAGGAAGAGAGAAGTCCCCTGAGGTAGACAGAGTAACGGTCCTCCAAAGATGCCCATGCCCTAACCCCAGACCCTGTAAATCCCTCCTTTTACACAACAAATGAGGAGATTTTGCAGACATGATGAAGTTAAGGATGGTGAGGTGGGGGGACTCTTTTTTTGGATTCTCCACATGGTTCAGTGTTATCATCTTGGTCCTCATGAAGTAGGGGCAAGAGAGTGAAAGACAGAGGAAGTGTGAGAGCAGAAGCAGAGGCGGGAGTGATGAGCTGTGAAGACACAGGAAGGGGCCATGAGACCTGGATGCAGGCAGCCCCCAGAATCCAGGAAGAGGGAGAGAAACACATCCTGCCCTGAAGACTCCAGACGGGGTACAGCCCCACTGACCCTGGATTTGAGCCCCGTCAGGTTCACTGCAGACTTGGAGGACAGGACTGTGCTGTGTGTGTGCTGGGTGGTTACGGCAGCCATAGGAAGCAAAGACACCCCTTCTTGAGAGATTGCGTAGATTTCAAAGGACACACAACAGCCTCAGAAATTCCCTGGATGTCCAGCTGTTAGGACTCAGCGCTTTCACTTCCCTGAGCCCAGGCCCTAGCCTGGTTGGGGAACTGAGATCCTGCAAACTGCAGTGTGGCCAAAAGAAAAAAAAAAAACCTACAGTTCCTCAAGTTATGGATCTAGTGTCTTTTCTTGACTAGATCCTAAATTCCTGTAGTGAATTTAGGAACTGAGCGTTGTTTGGATTGGAATCCCAGGCATGGGGCAAACCGGTGATGGTTTATGGACCCGAGTTTATCCTTGAGGGGCTTTAGGATGTGAACCCTCCAAGAGAAATGAGGGGCGCGTTTCTGGTTAAGGGAGGGGCGTGAGCCCAGGCCCAGAGTTGGAAATGGGTGGAAGGCATGCTCGAGTGCACTGGGGGTGGGGGGACCCCGTGTAGTGTCTGCAGAACCGCCACAGGACGTGGGGGTTTTATGCTGCAGCCACTGGGGACGCGGACACTGATGGCAGCCGAGGGGAGGAGTTAGGAAGAGAAACTAGTGGGCTGCTATCTGCTTCCACTCTTAGGAGCTCAGCTGAAGACAGCGACAGGAGAATCCGTCTTAGCTGACACCTGTTCAGAAACAAGTGTCCTGCAAGGTCCTCTTCCACACAGGGCCCTTCTCAGGTGTCACATTGAGGGAGGTGTTAGGACCAGGGAGGGTTCACAGCTTATTTGGTTTCAGGGAGGTTGAAAGCACTGATGACGGAATTTGAGCCCACATCTGCCTGACTGCAAAGTCCTTGTTCTTTTCACTGCAACACATGCCTCTGTCAGCACTGTTAACAGTCCAGGCTTCTGAGAACCAAGAGAAAGTGTAAATAAGTCTGTTGTAATGGGATTTAAGGGTGAAACAAAAGACTAGGGAGATAACAGGCTTGAAAGACTGAAAGAAACTCCCCATCTTTATGGGCAGAGCAAGTAAGGCCTCCACAGGACAAGTGACCAGAATGTGTCTAATAGGCATCTTCAGGTTTTATGTCCAAATGAGGCGCTTGGGTTCTTTTTGGTTTCCACAGTGATTTTCCTGAGAGTTCCCCACATCGTGTAATGGAACCACTATCCCTCTGTTGATTCAGTCAAAAGCTTGATTAAAGTTAGGGCCTTGCATTGTTTAAAATTAATTAATTAATTATTCTTTGGTTGCCCTGGGTGCTGGTTGCTGCATGCAGGCTTTCTCTAGCTGTGGCGGGCAGGGGCTATTCGTTGTGATGCCCGGGCTTCTCATTGCTTTCCTTGGTGTGGAGTATGGGCTCTAGGGCACATGGGCTTCAGTAGTTGCAGTGCCCGAGCTCAGTAGTTGTGGCACACGGGCTTAGTTGCTCTGCAGCATGTGGTATCTTCCCAGACCAGGGATCGAACCCGTGTCCCATGCGTTGGCAGGTGGATTCTTATCCGCTGGACCACCAGGGAATTCCCTGGCCTAATGGTTTAGAAAGCTGAGCCCAGCAAGGTTTCCCATATGGCCACCAGAGAGAAGTGAGGATGTTTCCTTGGGCAGTGGCAGCCCTCAGACAAGCAAGTCTCCCATCATTACTTTCCTTTACGTCAGGACGGGACCTGCACATGCGGCTGAGTGTTCCCTGGGACATAGCTGCTCGCGGGCCCACCACGTGCTGCAGAGCGTCGACTCCGTCAGCTGGAAGTGTACCTGCTGTGAGGTGCGCCGTCACAGGCTCTCAAGAAACCCTTGCGTATTTCAGCAGTTCCTGTTATTGGTCCTGACTATGAGGGAAGAAATGTGTTTGAGGAGGAAAAAAAGGGTGTTGGCATCTGCCAGTACCCTGGTGGTGGAGATTTTTTTTTTTTTAATTATATTCATGGTGCACAAGGAAGAAGAAAGATGCTCAGAACAAATTGCCCCTTGAAGTTTGGGGAAGAATGGATATATGTATAAGTATGGCTGAGTCCCTTTGCCGTCCACCTGAAACTATCACAGCATTGTTAGTCAGCTATACACCAATACAAAATAAGATGTTTTAATAAAAATTAAATTTTAAGGAGGGCTTCCCTGGTGGCTCAGTGGTAAGGAATCTGCCTGCCAATGCAGGAGACACGGGTTCGGTCCTTGATCCGGGCAGATCCCACGTGCTGCAGAGCAACTAAGCCCGTGTGCCATAACTGATGAGCCTTGTGCCCGAGAACCTGGAAGCCGTAATCACCGAGCCCACGTGCCACAACTACTGAAGCCCAAATGCTCTAGAGCCCGTGCTCCATAAGAGGAGAAGCCACCGCAATGAGAAGTCGGCACGAAGACCCAGCACAGCCGAAAATAAAATAAAAACAAATTGCCCTTGGAATTACTTTCACTTTGGGGCCACCAAAGTACACGTATGCAGCTAGTCACAATTTAACAAGGAAAACAAGGACGATGAGGGCATGTGGTGGTCGATAATGGCCTGACCAGCGTCTCTACGACTCCTTAGCTGTCACGTACAGGATAGCGCTGGCCACCAGCAGGGCAGCCAGGAAACTGTGATAGGCTGGCACAGGAAGTCCCTGGTGGAGGCCGGATCTCGAGTCTGTGTGCCCTGTTAGCTGTTCCACTGCCCACTCGATTTCGTCCACACCTTGGAAGCCTGAAGACCTCAATCCAGGTCCACACTGTCAGATCGTATCACTCTGGCTGCACTTGCGCCCATCACTCCTCGCTGGCCTCTCATCTAAGCTGGGCCCATACTTCACGAGTCAGACCCTTCACTCTCAGCCACCTTCTCTGCACACAATTAAAAAGTTTCTTTCTGGTCTCCACACAGGCTCCCTCCTCATACATCTCGTCCTGTTCTTTCCATCCACCCGCTTGTTCAATTAAGGGTCATGGGATCGGACTTCCCTGGTGGTCTAGGGGTTAAGAATCCACCTGCCCGTGCAGGGGACACAAGTTCGATCCCTGGTCTGGGAAGATCCCACTTGTCATGGGACAACTAAGCCATGCAGCAACTGCTAAAAACCACACACCCTGGAGCCTGTGCTCTGCAACAAGAGAAGTCATTGCAACGAGAAGCTTGCACACTGCAACTAGAGAATAGCCCTCTCTCGCCGTAACTAGAGAAAGCCTGTGCACGGCAATGAAGACCCAGTGCAGCCAAAAGTAGGTATAAAATAAATACATACTTGAAAAAAAACAAGAGTGATCCAGTCTCCAAGACAGACCCTGGTTGATTCCACGTAGAAGTCTTTTTTTTTTCTTTTTTTTCCTCATTTTTTCCACGTAGAAGTCCTAATCGTGAATTCTTGCATTTAAAATAAACATTTCAAAATGACTGTCAAATTCCTTCAGCTTGAAATATTATCCATGTGCAGGGGCCAATCACATACAGACACCCTTCAGGGCACCTACAGGACCCTGCACAGCACCAGGCAGGCATCGGGAGAAAACTGAAGAGAGGGAACGAGCCATGTGATGTCCCAGAGACAGTCGCTGGGAGTCTGCTGTGAGAGTTGAGATGGGATTGTGAAGGGCAGATGGCCTGGGGACTGCGGGGAGGGGGAGGGAGCTGGGTACTGATGTCCAGGGAGGAAGCATTGCTATTCCCAACAGAGACCACGTCTCTGCAGCAGCTGCCCCTACAGAGGGTCGCCCTGGCGAGCCTGGCAGTGCCTTGGCCCCCACACCAACCTTTCCCTGGGGTGAGAAATTTTCAGTCTGTGCCCCAAATGGGTAGGATTGTTGTTGATGGTGACACCCAACAGAAACCTATGATTCCATACTCAAAATCTTGTGTCTGCAAAACAGGACAACACCCGTGTGTTCCATGTTAAATTTCCCAGGCAGCGCTTCTTCTTCTTCTTCTAAGTCGCTTCAGTCGTGTCCAACTCTGTGCGACCCCAGAGATGGCAGCCCACCAGGCTCTGCGGTCCCTGGGATTCTCCGGGCAAGAACTCTGGAGTGGGTTGCCATTTCCTTCTCCAATGCATGAAAGTGAAAAGTGAAAGTGAAGTCGCTCAGTCGTGTCCGACTCTATCGATCCCATGGACTGCAGCCTACCAGGCTCCTCCATCCATGGGATTTTCCAGGCAAAAGTACTGGAGTGGGGTGCCATTGCCTTCTCCAAGGCAGCACTACCACATCCAAATGACAGGAAGTTCAGTCATTTCCTGGCTTCCTCCCCCACAGGTCTTGCAGACACAAGGGATGGATAACAATTGTCCCTGCCTCTTTCCTCTGCTCAGTTGCTGCAATCATCCTGGGAGATGGTTGATAAGCAGGATATGGAGGCTGAGAGCCTGGTCGCACAGCCCACCAGGAGGGCAAGACTCAGCCTCCATCCTGGTGGGGTCAGAGGTGGCAATGACCATTCTGATGACCTGGGTGTATCTGGAAAACTGAGGCCGTCAAACTGAGTTGCCCAAGTGTGGTCAGGACACAGACTTGAAGCAGGACTGGGTGGGGGGAACAGAGTTAAGGCACCTCAGCTAGAAGCAATGAAGTGTGGTTGTTTAGTTGCTCTGTCATGTCTGACTCTGATGGACTGTGTCGCTCGCCAGGCTCCTCAGTCCATGGAATTCTCCAGGCTAGAATACTGGAGTGGGTTGCCATTTCCTTCTCCAGGGGATCTTCCTGACCCAGGGATTGAACCCTCGACTCCTGAATCCACTCCTGGCAGGTGGATTCTTTACCATCTGAGTCACCAGGGAAGCACAGGAATGAAGTGAGAAGTTCTCAGATGTTTGCCAGGACACGGCTGGAGTCTCCGAGGAAAACCGCCCACCCACTGGTTCAGCGGCAGCAGTTGGGCAGACAGTGCACGGGTGTCTGTCCATCATCTAACTGCTCCCCCTCCAGGAACACCAGCCTCTCCTCACGTCCACCTGCTGAATCTCACCTGTGCACCTACATTGTCCGATCTACTTGAAGGGACTCTGGGATCTCTTTTCCTGCACTGCAGGGAGTGGGAAGGGATGTCAAGCGCAGGAATGGTCCTGAGAGACGGGGTGGCAGGACCTCCCCGTCCCAGCACCCTGGGTCCTGATCTGGGGTTGATGGTGAACCTGGGACCCCCACCTGCTCCCTCAGGCCCCGGGAGAACCTGTGCTGCAGTGACGGACACATCTCCCCTGACTCTTCCTGGCACAGGGCTCCTGAAGTGCGCAGGAGGACTCGTCTCCTGCTGTGGAGAGTCCATTCTGGAAGGTTCCTCAGCAGCCCAGCCAAGGGCACATACACAGGTCCTGAGTGACGGGGCCGCAGGTTCACAGCTGTTTCCCCCAGTGCCCACGCTGGTGGCCTAGGTGTCTGGGTACCCATGTCCAGCCCCACACTGCCCTCTGTGCCTGGAGCCGTCCCCCTCAGCAGTGATTTGGGTCCTGGGGTGGGTTCCAGGTCATCAGTCCATCCTGCCACCTCCTCCATGTGAGGTTCTTCCCGGGGGACCCTAATGTCTGTCCCAGGAGCTTCGCCCAGAGCAAATCTAGAGAGTGTTTGAGGGCTGGTGGTTGTGGCAATGAACACACGGGCATTTGTCTCAGGTGATGGAAAAAGAGGAGCGTGAGTGCCCTCTAGTGGACTGATCGTGCTAGAAGAGGAGCAAAGAGGATTCTGGGGAGTCGAGAGTCTGGGGTTGATCTTGGACAAAGGGCACATTTGGGTTCAGGAGGCATATTTAGGGGGAAAACTTTTGGCTGCCTGTAGCTCCCAAGTGGGAAGACTAGTTTTCCAAAGGGGGTAACCACAAGACAGATTGTCACCCACTGGGTTATACTGAGAGTACAATGAGGGTGATTCTGTAGACATTAGAAAGAAACGATATATAACAAATCCATACGCATTGTCAATAGACAGGCTATTCTGATATTACCATCTGAAGAGAGGTCTTAGCAATGAATACAAGACCACTTATCGTTTGAAAGAAGTATCCTACTAAGAAGAAGATTATATCATAGGGATTTCTTTCTTTTTTTTTTCTGCAAGGTATTTGCTTTACAATATTGTGCTGGTTTCTGCCATACATCAACATGAATCAGCCACATGTGTCCCCACCCTCTTGAACCTCCCTCGCATCGCCCAATGTTCATTGCAGCATTTTTCACAATAGCTAGGACATGGAAGCAGCCTAGAGGTCCAGTGACATGAATGGATACAGAAATTGTGGTACATATATACAACGGAATGTTACTTAGCTTTAAAAAAGAATGCATTTGAGTCAGTCTTAATGAGGTGGAAGAACCTAGAGCATATTGTACAGAAAGAAGTAAGTCAGGAAGAGAAGGAATTTCTTTTGATTTTCAGTCATGTACCTTGGCATCATTCCTTAAGGATGAATCTGTCCCCCATGATGGTGTGATCACTTACCTAGAGCCAGACATCCTGGAATGCAAAGTCAAGTGGGCCTTAGGAAGAAATCAGTAGGAACAAAGCTACTGGAGGTGATGGAATTTCAGTTGAGCTATTTCAAATCCTAAAAGATGATGCTGTGAAAATGCTGCACTCAATATGCCAGCAAATTTGGAAAACTCAGCAGTGGCCACAGGACTGAAAAAGGCCAGTTTTCATTCCAATCCCAAAGAAAGGCAATGCCAAAGAATGCTCAAACTACAGCACAATTGCACTCATCTCACACGCTAACAAAGGAATGCTCAAAATTCTCCAAGCCAGGCTTCAGCAATACGTGAACCGTGAACTTCCAGATGTTCAATCTGGATTTAGAAAAGGCAGAGGAACCAGAGATCAAATTGCCAGCATCCACTGGACCACTGAAAAAGCAAGAGAGTTCCAGAAAAACATCGACTTCTGCTTTATTGACTATGCCAAAGCCTTTGACTGTGTGGATCACAACAAACTGTGGAACATTCTTCAAGAGATGGGAATACCAGACCACTGACCTGCGTCCTGAGAAATCTGTATGCAGGTCAAGAAGCAACAGTTAGGACTGGACATGGAACAACAGACTGGTTCCAAATTGGGAAAGAAGTCTGTCAAGGCTGTATATTGTCACCCTGCTTATTTAACTTATATGCAGAGTACATCATGAGAAATTGGACTGGATAAAGCACAAGCTGGAATCAAGATTGCCGGGAGAAATATCAATAACCTCAGATATGCAGATGACACCACCCTTATGGCAGAAAGCAAAGAAGAACTAAAGAGCCTCTTGATGAAAGTCAAAGAAGAAAGTGAAAAAGTTTGCTTAAAGCTCAACATTCAGAAAACTAAGATCATGGCGTCTGGTCCCATCACTTCATGGCAAATAGATGGGGAAACAGTGGAAACAGTGACAGACTGTATTTGGGGGGGCTCCTAAATCACTGCAGATGGTGACTGTAGCCATGAAATTAAAAGACACTTGCTCCTTGGAAGAAAAGTTATGACCAACGTAGACAGCATATTAAAGAGCAGAGACATTACTTTGCCAACAAAGTTCTGTCTAGTTAAAGCTGTGGTTTTTCCGGTAGTCACGTATGGATGTGAGAGTCGGATCATAAAGAAAGCTGAGCGCCAAAGAATTGATGCTTTTGAACTGTGGTGTTGGAGAAGACTCTTGAGAGTCCCTTGGACTGCAAGGAGATCCAACCAGTCCATCCTAAAGGAAATCAGTCCTGAATATTCACTGGAAGGACTGATGCTGAATCTGAAACTCCAATACTTTGGCCATCTGATACGAAGAACTGACTCACTGGAAAAGACCCTGATGCTAGGAAAGATTGAGGGCAGGGAGGAGAAGGGGATGACAGAGGATGAGATGGTTGGATGGCATCACTGACTCTATGGACATGAGTTTGAGTAAACTCTGGGAGTTGGTGATGGACATGGAGGCCTGGTGTGCTGCAGTCCATGGGGTCGCAAAGAGTCGGACACGACTGAGCGACTGAACTGAACTGAACTGAAACTCCTCGGGGATTCCTCTGATGTGCCCGGTGGCCCTTGCCCATCTTTTCCCTCGGGGTCTGCAGGTAAGGCCACACTCCTCCGCACGTCAGCAGACTCTGCTGCCACTTGTTCCTCCTCACTGATGTCACTATCGCCATCTTCAAGATGTCTCATCATCTTCATTTCTGTCTCATCCATAACACTGTCATCTTCCTCCTCCTCCTCATCTTCCTTGGAAACATTCTTTAATGTGGTGAGTGATCGATGGTAACCAGACACTTGTTCTGGTTCACTCTCTGCTTCATTTTCAGAACCTGAAGTATCTGAACTCTCTGACAGTTGACAAATCTGTGGTTTTGCTTCCTTTCTGGAATCCTTATCATAGAAGGGATGCTCCTCACCAAAATCTCAAGGACGCTTCTTCTGCTTTTTAGTCAGGGAGCCGAGCAGCTGGCTCCAGCTCTGGCTCCCATGTATGCCCATGACAAGCACCTCAAATCTGCCCACCCCTAAAAATTAGCTTTTTTCACCTGGAAATAGTCTGGTCAACCCACTCACGTGGGACCACCGATGGGGCTTTAGGGCGGAAGGCCCTCATTTGTCCGTATTTTGCTTGGGGGAATGGTCTCGTAGCAGAAATTCACCCATAACTTTGAGTCCACTCTATCCTGGGGGCACAGGGGTACACAGAAAAATATTATATCTAAAGTATCCTAACCTCCATCACTGTTTCCTGGGAGAGAGAAGTTCTGGTGGCAGAACGTGGTGGGTATGATATTAACAGGAAAGGATGACATTCACAAGAATCTTTACCCTGGGACTCTCCCTGGTGGTCCAGTAACTAAAATGCCTCGCTCCCAGTGCAGGGGACCTGGGTTCCAACCTTGGTCAGGGAACCAGATCCCTCACATCGCAGCTAAGAGTTTGCGTGCTGCAGCTAAAGATCCTGAAAGCTGCAATGAAGATGGAAGATGCCGGTGCTGCACCTAAGACTTGGCACAGCCAAATTAAATAAGTAAAATTTTAAGAGTAGAATATTACAGGAGAGTTTTAAAAAAGAGGGGGTGGAAAGCCCTTGTCCAACCAAGATGGCTCTGGGCTACGCTCCTGCTGCCCTGAGGACCAAGGGATCATGGCTAGCTCTCAAACTTTTTTCCTTTGGAAACACAGGAAGGGACGCGGGGAAATGGGGCCGGCTAATGTCCACACAAATACGAGCAGCAAGAAGCAACCGCAGGTGGTAGACATGTCATGAACAGTTACTTCTTGTTCCCTTCCAGTGCCCTGCGCGCTCCTGGCCTCTTCAGTCCAGGCTTTGGGGGGAAAGACGCCATGTGTGTCTGTGTATGTGTACTAAGTCACTTCAGCTGTGTCTGACTCTTTGTAACTCCATGGACTGTAGCCTGCCAGGCTCCTCTGTCCATGGGAATTCTCCAGGCAAGAATACTGAGTGGGTTGCCATGCCCTCCTCCAGGGGATCTTCCCCACCTAGGGATCGAACCTGCATCTCTTATGTCTCCTGCATTGGCAGATGGGTTCTTTACCACGAGCACCACCTGGGAACCCCAAAAGGTACCACAGAACACACCAACTCTTCAGAAAAGCTACCATCTCTTTCGTCTCACCTTCCCCCAAGAGCTCCCTCTCCCCTGCTCCTTGTTGTCTCATTTCCACATGTTCTGTCCCCTCATCACTCCTGGTCCACTGGGACTTGCTCGCCTCCCTGTATCTGCCTTCGCAGTCCCTGCATGGGATGGCCTCGTCCCCTTTCCCCATGAACTTGCTCCGTCCCCTCTTAGAGCCAGACTCCCTGGCCATCTGCCACAGTTCATCCCAACCTCCGCAGGTGAACCCCAGGGTCCCCCTCTGAAGCCCCACCCCTGACTCTCTCCTCCTTCGTGCTGTAACCACATGCTCAGGACCAGTTCCTTTGCTCACATCATGTGTCCTGTGGATCCCTGAGTACCTGACAGGCAGGCAGGATGGGTCTAGCTGGGCTTGTCAGTGGTGCCACCACTCCTCGAGGAATTGGCACTGAAAGTGCTCAGAGTAGGAATAAAGGAAAGAACAATGGGTAGATGGGTGGATGCCTGCTTCGGCCCCTGTGTAATTATTACGGGAGTGCTTAGGGCGTGAAGAAATGGACATTCATGTACACTCCCAGCAGTGCTTTGGTGCCAGCTTTACACAAGGTAAGGGGTAGGATCCTCTCCTAAACTTTTTGTTTTTGAGATAAAATTCACAAAGGCTGACAGTCACTGTTTTAACCCTTTGGAAGTGTGGGACCAAGGGGAATGTGGCCCATCCCGTCCTCCCAGAGTTCTCCTGGGCTGCAGGCATCCTGCACTGACTGCCCAGCAGGCACGTCAGAGCCCATCTTTGCCTAGGAGTTGGTGTCCATAGCACTAATCTGAGCCAGATGGTGACATCAGGACACATAAAGGTGTCTCTCACACCACACTACACCCCCACTGTGGGAGCTGCTAGACTCCCTCTACCCAAAAATGTCCTCAAGGACCCTGAGAGGGGGCGGCTTCCCTGGTGGCTCAGCGGTAAAGAATCCGCCTGCCATGCAGGAGACACAGGAGATGGGGCTTCGATCCCAGGGTCAGGAAGATCCTCTGGAGAAGAAAATGGCAACCCACTCCAGTGTTCTTGCCTGGAGAATCCCAGGGACGGGGGAGCCTGGTGGGCCACAGTCCATGGGGTCACAAAGAGTCAAACAGGACTAAAGTGACTTAGAGGCAGGAGCACCGTGAGCATGGTGTGCTCAGTCACTCGGTCATGTCCGATTCTCTGTGATCCCATGGATCACCCACCATGGAATTTTCCAGGCATGGAGACAGAATGATTTGGGGAGGAGAGTAACCACCATCCTTAGAGAAAATGATAGACGTGCCTTTGCTTTAAAATGATCCTGGGCTTCCCTGATGGTTCAGTTGTAAAGAATCCACCTGCCATTGCAGGAGACATGGGTTTGATCCCTGATCAGGAAAGATCCCACATGCCGCGGGGCAACCAAGCATGCGCTGCGCAACTATTGAGCCTGTGCTCTAGAGCCCGGGAGTCACAACTACTGAGCCCAAGTGCCCCAGAGCCCATGGTCTGCACCAAGAGGAGCCACTGCAGTGAGAAGCCCAAGTGCCGCAACTAGAGAAAAACCTGAGCAACGAAGACACAGCACAGCCAAAAATGAATAAATGAATAAAACATACTTGATTTAAAACACACACACACAAGACCTCATGGCTTAGGCTATTCCTAAGGAAAACAGACACCCCAGAGGGGGACCCTCCAGACCGACTGTGTCAGGCCTGACCAGAAGTCCAAGAGCATCTCCTTATCTGGCTTACTCCCCACAGTTATTCCAGGAGCACCTGGGACTCTGTGTGAGGTATTTTCTCCCTCCCCTGGGGCTCCACAGGTTGAGACACCTGAAGGCCTTCTCAGAGAAGAATACCTCTGAGTTGTTCCCACTCCGCTCACTAGGTCACTGCTAAGTTTTTCACCTATCTGTGTTTATCTCCACAGAAACACAAGGAGCTCTCTGCACCAGAGAAGAGACCGTTTACTCACAGAAAGGGATTCAAAGACTTATGTTGGAATGCTGTATGGATTTATTATTTGAGACCTGCTCACCAATACCCTGGGAGAGTTCAGAACACACAGCTTTCACCACGACTGTGAGATACGACTTTGTAAGGAAGCCCCAGCAGACTTGAAAAACTAGCTCTGCGATGGTTCTTCTCTGGAGCTCGGAAATTACAATGGGAACCGCTGCCATAGAAGTGGGAAACCTCAATGCAATGGGGGTGACTGGATCAAGAGGCAGCAGGCCTAAGAGGCTTTTGTCGTTCAGTTGCTAAGTCGTGTCCAAGTCTTTGTGACCCCATGGACTGCAGCACGCCTGGCTCCTCTGTCCTCCACTACTTCCCGAAGTTTGCTCAAATTCATGTCTATTGAGTCGGAACTTAATCACCAAAGGCAAGGTGGGCCATGCTCACCATAACGGACAGTAAAGTCAATGCTGCAGTCAGAACAGTCTGACTCAACAGAGAACAATAGCACTGGCTAATTGATCGTGGTGTTCCTAGGAATGAAAGAAACGGGAAGTCTGACAAATTCTTACTTGATCCATATACATGAAAGAGTTCTAAATCAAGTAAACAAAAGTCTAATAAAATCAAGGAAAAAAAGAGTCAGTCTCCCTCAGTCAATTCCTAGCTTAAAGACCCAGAATCCTTGGGGTGTATGTATCTTTTTCAGCACTGCTTACAATAGCCAGGACATGGAAGCAACCTCAGTGTCCATCAACAGCAGAATGGATAAAGAAGATGTAGAACATATATAGAATGGAATATTTTTGTTGTTTAGTCACTAAGTCGTCTCTGACT
>NW_011488375.1:19683-23482 GCF_000754665.1 Bison bison bison
GTTCCTCTGTCCATAGGATTCTCCAGGCAAGAATACTGGGATGGGTTGCCATGCCCTCTTCCAGGGGATCTTCCTGACCCAGGGATCGAACCTGCATCTCTTAATGTCTCCTGTATTGGCAGGTGGATTCTTTACCACTAGTACCACCTGGAAAGCCTGTTCCTGAGTTATGTCTTTTAATGTGAATCCCAAGAGTTCCCTGGTGGTCCAGTGGTTAAGAATGAGTTGAACATGAGTTCAATCCCTGATATGAGAAGATCCCACATGCCTCAGAGCAATTAGACCTGTGTGCCTCAAGTACCGAAGCCTGAGTGCCTGGAGCCTGTACTCCAAAACGAGAAGCCGCCACAATGAGAAGCCCGCGCACCACAACTAGAGGAAGGCCGTGTACAGCGACAAAGACCCAGCACAGCCAAAAATTAATTAACAGAGAAGTAGTAGCCCAGATACCACTGAGCCCTCTCCTGTTGCATGGCCTCTCTCTCTGAGCCACACCTGTGGCCCCCCCCGGGGAATTCCCGCTGATCAATAAATGGAAAAAGAGAAAACTTGCGGCTAGTTTACAGAGAGTTCTGCTTGATATTCATACACCATGTGAAAGGGAAAAATTGCAGCATGCTAGACCCTTTCTGAAACTTCCCTGAAAGCCAGAGTGAAGAGAAATCCTCTAGGGGGGCGGGGGCAGGGAAACGAACTTCAGGCAGGGCACCTGACTGTCCATTTCACTTGCAAAGAGAAATGGCCAGAGGTGTGATTATACACTGATTCACGGGCTGTGGCCAATGGCTTTGGCTGGGCAGTCAGGGATTTGGTTGAGAACATGATTGGAAAATTGGTGTCAAGGAGATGTGAGGAAGAAATATATGGATAAGATAAACCTCTCTGAATGCTCACCGTTCACCTCAGCAGAAGGAGATTTAAATAATCAAGTGGATTGAATGACCTGTGGACAGCCGTCAGCCTCTTTTTTTTTTAACATTTATTTACTTATTTTTGGCCGCTCTGGGTCCTCATTGCCGTGCACGGGCTTTCTCTAGTTGCAGTGAGTGGGGGCTACTCTTCACTGCAGTAGCTTCTCTTATTGCAGAGCACAAGCTCTAGGGTGCACGGTCTCCAGCAGTTGCAGCCCGTGGGCTCTAGAGCCCAGGGTCAGTAGTTGTGGCACATGGGCTTAGTTGCCCCTGTGGCATGGGATCTCCCTAGACCAGGGATCAAACCCACATCCCCTGCACTGGCAAGCGGATTTTCAACGGCAGGACCACCAGGGAAGCCCCAATCAGCCTCTTCCCCCAGCTACCCCTGCCTTCGACTGGTGGGCTCACGAATGTAGTGGCCACGGCGGCGAGGATGGGAGTCATAAGTGGACTCAGCAACACGGACTTCCACTCACCAAGGCTGACCTGGCTACAGCCACCGCTGAGGGCCCAGTCTGCCAGCCCCCAGACCCGCCGGGCCTCAGGTAGGGCACTGCTCCCCAGGGTGATCAGCCAGTTACCTGGTGGCAGGCTGATTACAGTGAACCATCTCCGTGATAAAAGGGCAGCATTCTGTTCTTACTGGGACAGGCAGGTACTCTGGATACAGATCTGCCTTCTCTGCAAGCAAATGTCTCGGCCCAAACTACCATCCATGGCTGCCTTGGTGGTGCAGAGGTTGGGAATCCACCCACCAGTGCAGGAGACACGGGTTTGATCCCTGGCCCTGGAAAGCTCCCACACGCCTCAGAGCATCTAAGCTTATGTGTTACAGCTACTGAGCCCTAGAGCCACAACTACGGAAGCCCGCATGCCCTAGAGCCTGTGCTCCACAACAGGAGAAGCCACGGCAATGTGCACCGCACCGAAGAGCAGACCCTGCTCACGGCAACTAGAGAAAACCTGAGTGCGGCCACAAAGACCCAGCGCAACCAGAAGTAGAAAAAAAATATCATTTTTTAATAATAATAAGGAACTTCAGGCACGGAACTCCGCAACAAGAGAAGCCACCACAATGAGAAGCCCACGCACCACAACTAGAGAAAGGCCGCGCGCAGGATGTTAGGCAGAACAGCGTTGTGTGGGGACTGCTGCATTTCCTCCCTTGTCCACCAGAGGGCAGCAGAGTTACTCCACAGCCTCGAGTCTCCCCAAGGTCCTCAGATCTCCCTCGGCCCAGCAGAGTCGGACCCTCACCGGTGTCACCTCAGTTCACAGTCCTCCTCGCCCCCCGACACTGGACTCCATCACCTCCTCCATCCAGCCAGGAGTGGGCCCACTTCACACCATTAGGAACTACTATTCCTTCAGGTCTTCAGTGTGTGTCCCTGGAAGCGGTGGCCCCACTAGACCCCCAAGGAGAAAGAAGGAGGATCCCTCTCACCAGGTGTTACTCACACCCTCTTTCCAGCCCCTCAGTCCTTTTCTGGAGCCTTCCGGTGGGAATAGAACACAACCTTCTTACAGCCTTTGAGAACCCTGGGAAGACCCTCAACATGACAGTCGTGTCTGACTCTTTGCGACCCCGTGGACTGTGGCCCGCCAGGCTCCTCTGTCCATGGGATTCTCCAGGCAAGAATACTGGAGTGGGTTGCTATGCCCTCCTCCAGGGAATCTTCCCCACCCAGGGATTGAACCCTGGTCTCCTGCATTGCAAATGGATTCTTTACCAGCTGAGCCATCAGGGAAGCCCCCAATATTACAAAGGGAAATAATATCCTGGTTTGGAGACCCCAGGGTCTCTGTGTCATGCTGACAGACCCCAGACTAGAACACAGCAGAGGCGGACACTGGGGGGTGGGTGGGCCTCTCAGTTGACTTGTCACCATCAGCCTTGCTATTGAAAGTGTGCCCCACAGTCCAGTATGGTCAGCATCACCTGAGAGCTTGTTAGATGCAGACTCCCATGTCCACCCCACACCTGCTGAGTCAGGCTCTGAATTTTAATAGGATCTGCAGACCCTCCCTGTGCATAGACGTTCGGGAGAGGCTGCTCCCACCCCACATTCTGGAGTCTCAGCCACGCTGGACAACCATGTAACCTCTGCGGCTGTTGAAGCAGCTTTTCTTAGGTGCCTCCTGGGGGTTCAAAGTCTTCATGAAGCTCCACAGGTGATTCCCATGCACCGTGGGGATAATGTCCCTGTGACAAGAGTTTCTGATGCACCTCCTCCCCACCCCTCAGGCTCCTGCTCTGAAGGGGAAAGCCAGAAGGGGAAGATGAGAGTGGAGACTGTGGAAGCGGGGAGGTTGACTGTGCACCCCCCAAATGAGACCTATGGGGGAACGCCCAGGACACTGAGCCCCAGGCTGGTGCTCTCTCCACCAATGGGGGAAATTGTGTACGCGTGTGCGTGTTTAGGGTGAGAAGTCAAACTGCAAAAGGCAGAAACAGCAGCGGTTCGCAGGCAAATGAAATGTAACAGAAAGGGAAGAACGAAGAAGAGAGAAGGCAGGAGGGAATGAGAGGGGAGGGGAGAGTGTGGGCTCTGGGCAGAGGCCCCGCCCCGTGGGACTGGCCACGTGACTCAGCGAAGTGCTCCTGCCCCGGGGCAGGCCCAGCACAGAGGGGGAAGGACAGCTGAGCTCACACAACAGACTACAGAGCTTGTGAGCTTGGAGCAGAAGTTCTCCTCACAGAGGGACACAGCAGACAGCAGGCACCATGGGGACCCCCTCAGGCCCTTCCCGCAGACGTTGCATCCCCTGGAACAGGCTCCTGCTGGCAGGTGAGACAGGACAATTTTCAGGGAGTGGGCAGAGACAGTTTTCAGGGAGAACAAGAGACTGGGTGGGGTTTCTGGGGGAGACAGGGCTCTGAGAGG
>NW_011488375.1:26230-27136 GCF_000754665.1 Bison bison bison
GTAAAGAACCCACCTGCCAATACAGGAGATGTAAGAGACACGGGTTCAATCACGGGGTCAGGAAAATGCCTGAGGAGGGTATGGCAACCCAGTCCAGTATTCTTGCAAATTACCTGCATCAACAATCAAATCAGTGACAGGAATGTCCAGGCCTCCCCTCCTTAGGTAGCCGATGGACAAGCTCCTTGCGCTGAGTGAAGCAGAGATCATTTACTTGCTGGTTACTGGAGGTGCTGGGTGTCACTCCCACTGGAGTGAAATGGAAAGGACTCAGTTCCTCACTCCCCAGTCTATACCTGCAGCCAGCGCTGGGCCTGACAGGCAACAGGCTCTCCGTGTCTCTTTGGGGAGGGAAGGGCGGAAGGAATAAGGACGGATGAATGATCTGTGATCTCTTCAGGCGCTGGAATCTGGATGCAGAGTCCTAGGAGGCTCTGGCCATGCCTTCGCCTGTCTCTCCAGGGAGGGGAGCCGTGTTTCATCCTCTGACCACCTGCCCCTAAAGCGCACTGGGAGCCGAGTCTCATGGTGACTGTGGGGCTGCTCCGCCGTGGGAGGGTTTCCAGGGGTTGGGAGCAGGGGTCCTGCTTCTGGGCAGTGGTGGGGCTCTTGGACCTCTGGATGTTTGAAGTCACTTGAAACCCCTGCTTTGAAGTCGCTTGTAAACGGACATTTCTCACTCTCTGCTCTTTCCATGTCTCTCACCTTCCTCCTTCATTTCAGCCGGGACTGGCCCTGCTCTGCACAGCACCCCGCCCTTAGATTCGTGCGTGCACTCTCAGTCACGTTTGACTGTTTGCTCCTCTGTCCATGGAATTTTCCAGATAAGAACACTGGAGCCAGTTGCCATTTCCTTCAGGGAATCTTCCCAACTCGAGGGTCAAACTCACGTCTCTTGCATCTCCT
>NW_011488376.1:0-197 GCF_000754665.1 Bison bison bison
ACACATGTATCTTTTTCAATTATGGTTTTCTCCAGATATATACCCAGGAGTGAGATTGCTGTATCATATGGTAACTCTATATTTAGTTTTTAGAGGAATCTCAACACTGTTCTCCATAATGGTTGTATCAGTTTACATTTCCAGTGTAAGAGGGTTCCCTTTTCTCCACACCCTCTCCAGCATTTATTGTTTGTAGA
>NW_011488376.1:297-979 GCF_000754665.1 Bison bison bison
GACTATACAAGCACAGACGAATGCCTGTGGAGTTCATCAGTAACCTTGTAAAGTGCCAATGCAGGCAAGTGGGTTGAGGAGGTGAAAGGGAGATAAGGAAGCAGAAGAGCAATGTAGACAATTTCCTTAAGAAGCTAGGCTATGTAAAGGAGAATTATAAGGCATTTGCCAGTAGTGGATCCCAGGTCAAAACTTTTTTAAAGATGGGAGAGATGTGACCATGTTTTTATACAAGAAGGTAATAGTCTATAGCAAGGAAGAAATAATCCTAAATTCTACACAATTCTAAATCACTAAATCCAAATCTAGCTGAAAACTAATTCCATACCTTTCCTGTGGTGTAAATTGTACAATGTGGTGACTATTACTTTCCTCAGTGTGCTGAGGTCTTTCTCACTTTTAGTCACAACTATTTCAGGTTAACTCTGGTTTCTGGAAGCCTGACTGACTGCCATGCCATGTAAATGTGGTGCTGCCCACTTGCCTTGAGGTCAGTCTTCTATCAACTGAGGGATTTTTGGTTTCTTTTTAATTTTTAAAACTGAATCTACTGCAGACAATAACTACTGAAGAATGGGTGATGACAAAAGTAGCCCCAAAATTTCAATACTAAGATTATAGGCATCGCTAAGTAAAGAAAGTTCCCTGTTTAGTAGTATCAGTAGTAGTGTTAGTTGATCAA
>NW_011488376.1:2344-6497 GCF_000754665.1 Bison bison bison
CTCTATCAAGTGAGTCTGGATTTTACTTGTTCAGTTGTTTTGTTTCTTAGATTCTACATATAAGTGAAATCATGTCTTTCTCCATCTGACTTATTTCACTTAAAATAATACCCTCATGGTCCATCCATGCTATTGCAAAAGACAAGATTTAATTCTTTTTAATGGATGAGTAGTGTTCCATTAGGGCTTCGCTGGTGGCTCAATGGTAAAGAATCTGCCTGCCAACATACAAAATGCAGGTTTGATCCCTGAATCAGGAAGATCCCCTGGAGAAGGGAATGTCTACCCACCCCAGTTTTCTTGCCTGGAGAATTCCATGGACAGAGGAGCCTGGTGGGCTATGGCCCAAGGGGTCACAAAAAGTCAGACACGACTGAGACAAAGAGTAGGACACAACTGAGCAATTAACACTTTCACTTTTCATAGGATTTGTGCAGATTCCCTGTATCAGGTTACAGAAGTTTCTTTTTGTTTCTAGCTTGCAAAGCTTTTGTTTTTTTTAAATCAATGGATTTTTGGATTTTGCCTGATGCTTTTTCTACATTTATTGAGATCATCATATATTATTTTCTGTTAATGCAGTAAATTATATTAATTGATTTTCTAATGTTAAATTGACCTCGTATTTCTAGGATAACTCTTGCTTAGCTCTGAAATATTATTTTTCTTCTACTTTGTTGGATATAAGTTTGTGATATTTTAAAAAGTTTACATCTGTGTTCATGAGTCAATTTGTCCTGTAATTGTACTTTCTTAAATCATCCTTATCAAATTTTGTTATTGAGGTTTGTACTGGCTCCATAGGGAAGAGAAATGAGGTGTTGTCCTTGTTTTACTTTCTCTAGAATAATTTGTATAAAATTTAATTTACCTCTTCATTAAGTGTTTGGCTACACACTAGATAATCTAAGCCTGATGTTTTCATTATGGGGCAATTTTAAGGTACTGATTATTATTTCTTTAATAGTCATAGGATTAGTTAGTTACCATTCACCATCACATTGAGGGTGTGTTCTTTAGATTCCTTGCTTTATGCAGGGATTTCCTGTAACAACCATCTGTTTGGTCTCAGAGTTTCATCTCCCACTCCCCACTTCTAATGCAACTTTTAAGGGGGTCCCCCAGGGTCTCTAGACATCAAGAGAAGCCCTGAGGGGAAAAACTAGTTTACAGACTACTTTACCTCTTGGGGTTCCTCCTGTTTTCAACTACTTTTTGGCCTCTGTAGAATCCCTCTTTTTATGCCAATTCAACAAAGTCTGCCTTATGCTGGAAGTGGAGGTTTCTGCAGATTTCTCAAAGACTAGAAACATACATTCTGTGAAATCTCAAAGTAGGGCTTTATTATAGAGTTTCCTAAATTTATTTGACCACAGAAACCTTTTCTCTCAGAGAACCTTGAGGAATAAATGCCCCATAGATCACAACTTAGGAAACCCTGTGATCAATGATATGTAAGTCCTCTTCCACCTCTATCATGCTATATTTCTGTTCTTTTGTACCCTTTGAGAAAAATCACAGGCTTACATGAGAGTAAATTTATTCAGTTATTCACTTTGAGGTAGTTGAGTTAATGTTATTCAAGACAGTTCTGAAGTTTTAAGCACCCAGGGGGGCCAAAACTCCTACAAGAGACATTCTTAAGCCTCTCACAGAAAACACACCAGGCAAATGGAAGCAACCATTTTTCTACAGAGGTAATTCTTAAAATCAAATGTTCAAACTTCTGACTAAACATGGTTAACAAAACATATTTATCTCCATTTTCTCCTGAATCCCCACTAAAATGACAATAAATGAAAAGATATAAACCCGTAAGTGCAAATAGAATGGGAGGGGAAAAAACAGCAAACAAGAGAAGTAACTACCTTAGAAAAATGGAAAGCCAATGGCTAAGTAGTAGCTGACTTAGCAGGTCAGGTAAAGTTGGAATATAAACCTGCAGTAAGAGTAGTCATCAAGAAGCAAGTGTATCTAGGCCTTAAAATTCTGGAAAGCCTCAAGAATTAGAGATATAAGACACTATTGAAACAAGGGGTATAGAATGGGACTGATAACACCCAGATCAATCTCTACTCCACCCAGATCAATATCTAGTAAGATTAAACCAGACAGGATCTGAATGTAGAGACACCAGGAACAGCCAAAGACACAAATGAAGGATCTTATTGAAGTGAAAGGCATTCAATGAATGTCCATATGCTAAATAGTAAAACCCTCAGCTCTTTTCCTTCATGCATCTCCCACAATGGACATGATCATATTGCTCAGGCAGGAAGTTGAAGAGTACCTCAAAAGCGGTACTGAACAGCCCATGAGAAAAGGTCTACATATATTAATATGGGATCCCCAATTAAAAAGTTGTGTCCTCACATAATTATCCATTTGGATTTTTACTAGTTGCTAAGTCCTGCCCATAGATACATTTACATTCATGTCCTTTCATATTTAATAATGTTTCATGCTTAAACATAAAAGGACAGCCAGGAATCACCAAACATTGTAAGAAAACCACAAACAGAAAAGAGTTTTAAAAAAAGGCAACAGACACAATACTGGGAGTAGAACACAAGGACTATGATTAATATCCCCAGAGAGATAAAAGATATTACATCCATGAAACAAGAACAGTATGCTACAAAAAGAAATAACCAGAGAAGAAGAAGAGCTCTTAGAAATTAAATTAAAAATATGAAATAAAATATACAAGAGAGGATTTTAAAGGTAAAATGGAGGAAATCTCTCAAAAAGTATAAAAAAATGACGGAGCTATAAAATATGAAGCATAACAAGACTGACAATAAGAAAAAGTGAATAAAAGGCATATGAGAACTCTATGAAAAACTGAAGTTATTTCAAAGTAAAATGTCTTAAAACTAGTTATTTTTCTTAAATGCCTCAAAAGCTCTCCATCATCTATAACTGTGTTGTCCAATATGGTAGCCACCATGTGGCTATTTAGCCATTCAAATGTGACTAGTCTAAAGCAAAATATGCTGCAAGTGTAAAATACACAATGGATTTTTCAACACATAATAAGAGAAACAAGAATATAAAATATATCACTTTTATATTAATTTCATGTTACAATGGTAATATTTTAGAGATATTGAGTTAAATATATTATTAAAATTGAAAAAAATGGACTCCCTTGGCAGTCCGGTGGTTGGGATTCTGTGCTTCCACTGCAGGGGGAACAGGTTCCATCCCTGGTTAGAGAACTAAGGTCCCACATGTCACGTGGTACAACCAAATTAAAAAAAGAAAAAACTAAGTGTTCACATAGTGAGCTCTGCCAGTGCTGACCTGAAGCTGCCACTACTCATAGAAACCCATCCACACAGAACTAGTCATCATCAGTCAGTAGCAAGTTTCCAATTAGGGGTTGGGATTGAGCCAGAGCACAGCTATGCTGTCCCGGGCACATGCTATCCTTGGCTACATTCTCTACGTCTCATTTTCATATTGCTTCCTCTGATGTATTTTCATACATGAACAAAAACCTTTACAATATATATTGAAAAGGCCCAACTTTTGGGTACTGTGTTCAAGGGGAGCAAGCTTTCCCCATGCTCTTCTCACCTCAACCCAGCTCTACTTCTGACAGTATGGAGTCCAGTGGCTTACAGTGAATGGAATGGGGATCTGACCTCATTTTGTACATCATCAGAGGAAGACTTCTTAATAGATTCAAATTCTGAAGATGAGTACACCAGGCTAAAAGGCCAACAACCCAACACACAAAAAAAATGGTCAAAGAATGAAACAGTTCACAAAAAAATACATTACATGACTCTTAAACATGAAAATATGTGCAACCACATGAGTAATAAAATGATTGCAAAACAAAACAACTCAAATATACTTTTTAATCTATCAGATTGGCAAAAATAAAATATCTGATAACTTGCTATAGGGAAAGGTATGAGTATAATTGCTACACTTCTGTGGAGGGCAATTTGACAACATATATAACAAATTTATTACAAATGCATTTACCCTTTGATCAGCTATTCCATTTTAAGTAATTTATCCTACAGATATTTACAAACACAAGATGGCAAAGGATTAGAAAAATGCAATTCCACCAGTAGGGATTTAGTCAGGAAAAGAAGTAGGACATACTAATAGAATATTATACAGCTGTTAAAAA
>NW_011488376.1:6597-7199 GCF_000754665.1 Bison bison bison
AGAAACTAATAATAGTATATTGTAATATCCTTATAAAAATTCTTTCCCTTCCACTCAGGAACTCATGCTTTCCTATTAAATCCAGTCTCTTCCTAATTATCTTCATCCACCTACCTTTCAGAGAAAGTCAGTTACTCCATCACTCTACGACCCCTCTAACCACCTGCCTTCCCCTTCAGCATCCTATTCATCTCCCAAGCTTGTGTTAATAAACTATTTTGAGTTTATAAAAATATATTTATTTTTTCAGATCGGATCAGTCGCTCAGTCGTATCCAACACTTTGCGACCCCATGAATCGCAGCACGCCAGGCCTCCCTGTCCATCACCAACTCCTGGAGTTCACTCAGACTCACGTCCATCGAGTCAGTGATGCCATCCAGCCATCTCATCCTCTGTCATCCCCTTCTCCTCTTGCCCCCAATCCCTCCCAGCATCACAGTCTTTTCCAATGAGTCAACTCTTCGCATGAGGTGGCCAAAGTACTGGAGTTTCAGCTTTAGCATCATTCCTTCCAAAGAAATCCCAGGGCTGATCTCCTTCAGAATGGACTGGTTGGATCTCCTTGCAGTCCAAGGGACTCTAAAGAGTCTTCTCCAACAC
>NW_011488376.1:7909-9339 GCF_000754665.1 Bison bison bison
TTTCTCAAGAGGCAGATCAGGTGGTCTGGTATTCCCATCTCTTTCAGAATTTTCCATAGTTTATTGTGATCCACACAGTCAAAGGCTTTGGCATAGTAAACAAAGCAGAAATAGATGTTTTTCTGGAACTCTCTTGCTTTTTCCATGATCCAGCGGATGTTGGCAATTTGATCTCTGGTTCCGCTGTCTTTTCTAAAACCAGCTTGAACATCAGGAAGTTCACGGTTCACACAGGCTGAAGCCTGGCTTGGAGAATTTTGAGCATTACTTTAGTAGCGTGTGAGATGAGTGCAATTGTGCGGTAGTTTGAGCATTCTTTGGCACTGCCTTTCTTTGGGAAAGATTTATTTTTTGCTCAATGTATATTTTGAGTCCCATTTTGAGTCTGCCAGCCTAGGCAAAGTGGGAATCTAACACGTTGGAATATGTTTACTTCTTTCTCAGCAAAGGCTATCAAATGCTGCGGTGATTGTTTGTTTGTTTGTTTGTTTTGAAAGGGGGTGAAGAATAAAGATTATTTATTAAAAAAAACTGGAGCTCTGAAGGAGAAAAATATCTGCTAACAAACATGAACACATACAAGTTCACAGACTTTCAATCATTCTCAGCACCTCCTATACATCCATCATGAGCCACGTTTTCTTTTTTTTTTTTTTTTTAATCTCTGGGACAAATGGCTGTCACCATATTTCCTCTGCAAGTTAGCTACCTCTCCAACCAATGTCATCCAGAAACACAAATCTCATATATGGTACACATATTAAATTGCTAGGCAACCAACACTTTTACCTCCCCCTCTGCTACCTGGCTTAGCCATTTCTACCTTTAAGACTTTGTATTTTCACATCAAATGTGATATGTGAACCATTGTTCTTAGCAAAGCATCACAATAGTTTGGCTAGTGCCCATCTAGGAATGTGCTTCCCAATCCTGAACTTGATAACATCTCACAGTATCTCCCATATCTCAAGATGATCTTACAAGTCTCAAGAGAAAATCTACCCTAAATTTTTGGAGAATTATAGCATCCTTGGGGCAACTGGACACGTGGTAAAAACTTCAACTAAAATATCAGTTTGCAGGCTCAAAAAAAAGCATCACAGCTACCAAAATATTGGGAAGCACATTGCTTATTCTTTCATTGTGTGTGCTCAGTTGCTCAGTCATGTCCAACTCTTTGTGACCCTGCCAGGCTCATCTGTCCATGGAATTTTCCAAGCAAGAATACTGGAGTGGGTTGCCATTTCCTCCTCCAGGGTATCTTCCCGACCCATGGATCAAACTCCATCTCCTGCATTGGCAGGTGGATCTTTACAATTGAGTCATAAGAGAAGCCCAAATATTATTTCATTAGGACTTTTCCAACAAAGGTCCATCTAATCAAAGCTATGGTTTTTCCAGTAGTCATGTATGGATGTGAGAGCTGGACT
>NW_011488376.1:9663-11098 GCF_000754665.1 Bison bison bison
AAGTCACCTCCCCATGGAAACAAGCAGCAAGGCTTTGTGATTAAAGATGCAGGCTCCAGAATCTGACTGACCTGGCCTCCTACCTTGACTCATCACTTATACAGTGTGTGAATTGGGACAAGTTATCAAATTTCCCTAAGCCATGGTTTCCTCATCTGTCTAATGGACATAATAATGATATGTCCTGGGTTGTTTGAGAGCTAAATGAGTTTTGTCATTATTTAGCTTTCTCCCTCTGAGACACCACAAGCAGCATTTACTATAAGCAAGGAATTCAGCTGTAACTCTTTTGGCTCGAATTTCACATTTCTCTAAACAGCTTTAATAAAGGAGACTAGTGCCCCACTCAACACACAAGTGTTATGAACAAATCGCTGGGTAGTTAAAGACCCAGTGGCAATAGGAAGTCACCAGACAAGCTAGGTAAGGGACTGAGGGACACTTGCACTGTTTCTTCTTCCATTTAGCCACCTGGTCTCCCTGAAGTGAGAGAAGGAGAATGACTATTCAATTCCTCCAAGGCATTCAACTGCTTAAAGGAATCTATTACCAGAGTGTGTCACCTCAACTGAAATATTCCCAGCAGCATTTACAAATGTCATACTCATCTCCTTCCACTGAGAGCAAATTCAATCCCTGGGCTTAAATTTGACATCAACTTCTAGAATCTCTTTCTCTTTTCCCTACTGCCATGTCTTACCAAATCTGCTTTACTGTCATGCAGAGCACCTCTTCGATCTTCCCAAGGATTGATTTCCCTTCAAACAACTCTGAAGAACTTTCTGCTTTGATGCAGTTCACTGGAGGAATGCCTTCAAGACATTCTAAGCAGCCAAGATCTCATCATCAAAACGGCCATATAATATTGCAAAACTGTCATACCACATCTCAGGAACAGTACTTCTTAATCAGTCAAGAAGACTAACAGGTTTCTACAATCTGGTGAAAATGATTAACATGTCTATAACTTCTCAAAAATTCCAAAATTCCTTACTAATTTTATCCCAACAAAGATGAAAAAGGGCAGCATAGATTGTACACTGCATAACTTTTATAGCCTAGAGGTCAACCATCCCATAAGCACCATGAGTGAGGTGAAAGTGATTTATAAAATATGTGTGACCAACAGGCTTCTTGCCTCCAGTTGCAAAGCTCCAAGACTCCACCTGCCTCCTGTTTCCTGATCAGCTGAATTATGATCCTTCATGGCCAAGGTTCCAAGCTACCACTGTCTCTGGTAACACTCAATCAATCCACCAGTTATGCTTCTTCTTCCAAGACTAAAGTTTAATTGGCTTCAATATTCCTTCTCGCTTTTTACTAAACCTCAGTGGAGCCATCCTAAAGAACCTCATTAAGTTAATTGGCAAAAAAGAAAGCATTACATTGGCTTCAGAGAAGTGCTCAAGGACAAGCATTCAGCAGTGATCCAATT
>NW_011488376.1:11198-11332 GCF_000754665.1 Bison bison bison
CAATGATGGCTGTATGCACAGGGTACAGTGGGGACTGAGGAGGTGACCTTTAAGGAATAAATAGGTATTAACCAACCAGAGGTACAGTGAGGAGACATGAGTAGTAGGGTATATTTCAAGTAGAGAGAACAACA
>NW_011488376.1:11432-11719 GCF_000754665.1 Bison bison bison
GAGAGAACAACACAAGCAAGGGCACAGAAACATGAAACAGCCTGACACATCCAAGGGAGAAGAATCAAGTCTATATGGCTAAGGAAGAAGCTTTAACAAATGAAGCATGAGATGTTATTAGGAAGCATGGTAGACTGTCTTAGTACTGGCTCTGAATTTGTCCACAGATCTGAGATGCACACTCCTCTGTAATTTTCCCACTCCTATCATCAAAAGGTAGACAATTTCTCCCTGCCTTTGATTCTGGGCTCAGCCACATAACTTCTTTTAGGCAATGTGACAATATC
>NW_011488376.1:11819-12129 GCF_000754665.1 Bison bison bison
TAGCGCACAACTGAGCTACTAAGTGTGCACAAAGTAAGTAATAGTCTACTCTTTGTCCCTGTAGATTTTCGTATCCTGGGTATTTCATAGAAATGAAATACAGCATATGGTCTATGACTCAACAGAGTGTTTTCAAGGTTCATCCAAATTTGTGGAGGTCCTTACATCACCACTGCAGAAGTTTTATCACTCTGTCCCTGTCCTTCATAGTCAGTATTATCAATCTTATCCAATTTTTTGCAACCCCATGGACTGTAGCCTGCCAGGCTCCTCTGTCTATGGAATTTTCCAGGCAAGAATACTGGAGTGG
>NW_011488376.1:12229-13888 GCF_000754665.1 Bison bison bison
TGGCTAAATACTTTTTATCCCTAGGAGAGGCAAAGGGATGACCAAAAGAAGAGGACTGATTTCTCCACTGGTGCACGTGTGAAAATATGGTTCTAAGTCAACTCTCAGCTCAGTAATCACAACTTTTTCACTCCATTTTATGAAAATTCTGACCTTATTTCAGTGGTAAGGGGAAAGGAAGACACATGACACATGCTACATTGTTCCATCTGATGAGAAAATTAGCTAGAAAGACCAGAACTTTGTGTAAGATAACCATAGGTATCTTTGCCCCACATGTCATATAAAGGCAAACTCACCTATAGATCCTTGTCTCTATCTAGTTGAAATCACCGCCTGATGGTCCCCCCTTCAGGTTATCCAATCCAGAAAGCAGAATGAAAACAAGATGAAATAAAAGACACTTATTCCAGGGAGTATTGGGTACCAGCTCTACATGTGTGTTGTTTCTGCTGACTTTCACTTCCTGGGTCTCTGATCCCAATTGCCTACTTAAATACACTGTAATAACTTTTCATTTCTCTTCAGTAACTGGTCACTTGGAATCTGGCCTCTTCCTTGATGGCCTGTAAAGTTACTATGTGTAAATTACTGAATTAAGTGTTTTAAAGATACCTCACGTAATTATCAGAACTCTGATTTTGATGTTACTACTCATATTCAAAAGCAGAGACATTACTTTGCCAACAAAGGTTCATCTAGTCAAGGCTATGGTTTTTCCAGTGGTCACGTATGGATGTGAGAGTTGGACTGTGAAGAAAGCTGTGTGCTGAAGAATTGATGCTTTTGAACTATGGTGTTGGAGAAGACTCTTGAGAGTCCCTTGGACTGCAAGGAGATCCAACCAGTCCATTCTGAAGGAGATCAGTCCTGGGATTTCTTTGGAAGGAATGATGCTAAAGCTGAAACTCCAGTACTTTGGCCACCTCATGCGAAGAGTTGACTCATTGGAAAAGACTGTGATGCTGGGAGGGATTGGGGGCAGGAGGAGAAGGGGACGACGAGAGGATGAGATGGCTGGATGGCATCACTGACTCGATGGATGTGAGTCTGAGTGAACTCCGGGAGTTGTTGATGGACAGGGAGGCCTGGCGTGCTGCAATTCATGGGGTCGCAAAGAGTCGGACATGACTGAGCGACTGAACTGCACTGAACTCTCATTTTTTATAGATGAAGAAATTAAGGTTCCACAATAGTTAGATACTTGCTCAAGACCTATGGTATCAGCTCATTCACCCTTGCTCTGCTAAACTCTTATTCTGTATTTTCTTTTGGGGGGAAAAAAATGCTTTATTGCTATTTAATTCACATGCCATTCACCCAACATGCACATACAGTAAAAACAACTGAATTGTACAAGCTGTGAAACTATCACCACAGTAAGTTTAGAAAATTTTCATCACCCCAAAAAGGAAATCCTACACATAGGGAATCACTCCTCACTTGCCCCCATTCCTGCCCTAAACATAGGCAACTATTTAATTATTAGAGCAAATCTGAGGTAATTAAGGGCTTCTCTGGTGGCTCAGTAGTGAAGAATCTGCCTATAAATTCAAGAGACATAGATTTGATCCTTGGGTTGGGAAGATCCCCTGGATGAGGAAATGGCAACCATTCCAGTATCCTTGCCTAGAGAATCCCCATGGACAGAGGAGCCTG
>NW_011488376.1:13988-19003 GCF_000754665.1 Bison bison bison
TCTGATTATTCCTCAGTAGTTAGAGTAGCAGGAAGAACAGACCATTCTCTAAACTTAACACAGAAAGAGTCCATAAATCTATTTATAATAAGAGAATCCAACTGAAGTCTAGTTTTCTTTCAGGATTAGATCACATAGAAGGATCATCTTCTTCAGTGACCACAGAACCCTGGATGACTCAGATCTAGAATTTGGCACCCCAGGATAGCTGTCTTTGCAGCACTGTGTCTAGCTCCTCAGAAGTTCAGGCTGGATTTGCTCGTTTAGTGTTCTAGCTGTCATAACATGGTTCTTTTTGATGTAACCAATTAAGTTGTTCTAGACTTAATAATTTCCCAAGGTGATATAAAACTCTGGATCTGCAAATTGCTTTGTGAAAGAGTCCCATACTCAAAAAGTTTAGGCAACACTTCCTGAAGGAAGCCTTCCTTGATCCTACCCTCGATTAGGTTACATGCCTCTAGAGTATGATTTTATGTCATCATACATCACACTTGAGAGTTAATATTCATTTTATTGCCTACCATTGACCTTTACAATAAACTCTCCATGAGCAGAAATTTTTGCATTGTATCCTCAACCCCTCACAAAGTACCTGGTTTGTTGTAGACCCTAGAACACAAATTGAATGAATAAATAGGCAGACTAATTCATCCTCTTGGATACTTGCAATTACTTAATTATAGACTCTAAGACATCCTTCAGTGAAAGAGCCTGCTTCATGTTTCTGTCATAGTGCTCGCGTGCTCAGTCGCTCAGACATGTCCAACTCTTTTCGACCCCATGGACTGTAGCCTGCCAGGCTCCTCTGTCTATGGAATTTTCCAGGCAAGAATACTGGAGTGGGTTGCCATTTTCTACTCCTTATGGACACCTATACAATGGCATTATGGAGATCAAACAAGAATATTGATACTTAATTTGCATAGGATGAAATCTATTATAAAACCTACCTTAGAGATTAACCCTGTCTCATCAGGCTATTTCTACACAGAATCTGACTTGAGCTTAATTATGTCCCTCCAAATATATCCAAATCCATCTGCTCTATTCTTTGAAGTAACCATTAATATTTCCCTCACTACTGCTGTTTACTTCAGAATATGGGTTTTCTCACTTTCAACTTATCTCCAAAGGCTATAAGCTCAATAATCTTCATATTTTCCTAACTGAATATGGAAACTATTTAAGGTCTCTAATCTTCAAAAAAGATGAAGTGATATAATAATGCAAGTTACATTTTTCTACTGAAAAATATTCCTACTTCAACAACTCAGAAAGTAAATTGTGTGTGTGTGTGTGTGTGTGTGTCTAATACTGAGTGGGAGTGTCTAGGAATGCTGACCACCAAGTTAGAGAATCTTACCATCCAAGAGTTTCCTGGGTACATTTTGTGCTTTAAAATTAGGTCTCTGCTTGAATGCTAAGCCCTTCCCTGGCTCTTTTTAGTTGTAAGGTCTCTTCTAATCAGTGAAGTGCTGACATACTGCTTATTCACAAGGGAAACTCCAGGTTCTCCTGCAGCAGTGATAAAACTCAAGCAGGGTGCCTTTGTCAGGATAAATGTCCAGAGTGACCTAGGAGAATATGTGCAACTGAACAGCTGAAGAACACTGGGGGCTAAATGTTGAAAGGGCTTTATCAAATTTTCATGCCCTTTTCTTAACTTGTGCTTGTAGTTGTCAAATTGCCCCATCAGGTCAGATCATGAACCAACTAATATTCAACATGAAGATGCAAGTTTTACATGCAAGCTGCCTACTTTTGTCTACAAGGCATTTTCAAAATTGAATTCTAAAGACATACATTGTTTAAAAATTCAAATACATGGAGAACCATATAACATAACTGGGTGGTAAGTCCAAATATTATAAAGATATCAATTCCTCTCTCTATGATCTATGCTGCTGCTAAGTCACTTCAGTCGTGTCTGACTCTGTGAGACCCCATAGACGGCAGCCCACGAGGCTCCCTCGTCCCTGGGATTCTCCAGGCAAGAACACTGGAGTGGGTTGCCATTGCCTTCTCCAATGCAGGAAAGTGAAAAGTGAAAGTGAAGTCGCTGAGTCTTGTCCGACTCTTAGCGACCCCATGGACTGCGGCCCACCAGGCTCCTCCATCCATGGGATTTTCCAGGCAAGAGTGCTGGAGTGGGGTGCCATTGCCTTCTCTGCTCTATGATCTATAAAATGTAACAATTCCAATTAAAATCACAATCGGATTTTTCTTTGGTAAAGATAATATTTTTTTTATTATTAAAAATTTTTTAAATAAGATTTTTGTACAGTCCTTATTAAACATATAAAAAACTAAAATAATTATAAAGGGCACTGGTGCCAGAATAGAGAGTTCAGAGCAAGAGTATAACAAGTCCAGAAAGAGATATGAGGGACTTCCCTGGTGGTCCAGTGGTTAAGAATCTAACTTCCAATGCAGGGGATGCGGGTTTGACCCCTGGATAGGGAACTAAGATCCCACCTGCCGCAGGGCAACTCAGCCCAAGGAGCTGGCTCATTCTAGAGCCTATGTTCCACAATGAGAGAAGCCCTCATACTACAAGAGAAGTCCACAACTAGAGAAAGCCCACATACCATAAAAAAAGACCTACACAGCCAAAATAAAAAAAGAGAGAGATGGATTTAAATGAATTTTCAATATATAATAAAGATGCTATGTCAGTATGGGAGATGAACATATCAATTATTCAATAAATAATGATGGACTAATTGGCTTACTGTTTAGAAAAAACAATCAGACCCCTTTCTCAAAATGTATATCAACTAAATTCCAAGGGAGTAGATAGTTAAATATTTTTCAAAAAAAAGAAAAGCATTATGGGTGAATATTTGAACAAAGAGTGGGGAAATATTTTTATTCTAAGAATAAAAGTAAAAAGAAACCATAATGAAATGTTACAGATTTGACTATATTATATGTGTGTGTGTGTGTGTGTATTCCATGAAAAAAAAGAGGAAAATAACTAGGGAAAATGTAATGTAAGAGACAGGTAAATGGAAATATATTGTTAGTATATAAACACTTTTAAAAACTGATAATAAGGAACAGAACAGCAATAAAAAATTCAGAAAGAACACACATAGGAAATTCATTAAAAAGATATGTATGACTTATAGGCATGTGAAAAGATGGTAAAGTTCACTAGTGATCAAATAAATTAGAGAAAATCAGAAACCACTTTCCCCTGTAAAATTTGCAGAAATATGGAGAAACAGCAGCATTTTATAAACAATTATAAGAAGTGGAAATAAAAATGGAGTAACACTTCTACAGAATAATTTAGCAAGGTCCATTAAAGTTTTTAAAAATATGCAGTCCCTTTTTTATAGCACAACCACCTCTAAGAATTCATCCAACAGAAAATAATAAGTACATAAATATTTATGTAGAAGCATGAGTATTATAATAGTGAAATAGTATAATAGTGAAAAATGAATGTCTAACAATGGAGGAGAGTAAATAGCATTGTGTATATAAGTTGAATGAAATACTTATACAGCTATTAAAATTCTTTGTAGAAGAATAGTTTATAACCTGGAAAATGTTCACCATAGAAGGTAAAGTAAAAAAAAAAAAGCAGCTTACAAAACAATGTATTGAATATGATCCCAACTTTGTAAAATGCATACATATGTGTGAGTGTGAGTGTATATGTGTGTGTGTTGAAAAGATTGAGAGAAAAGGCTTCAAAATATTAATAATACATTTTCTGAATATCAGGATTCTTGGTAATTTAAATGCTCTTTGCGTTTTTCTGTTTAAACTACATTTTAAAAGTGAACATGTGTTACTTTGAATCAGAGAAAAACACATAATAAAAGTTACTTTAAAATTGAGCTCTCTGGATTTTGACTCTTGCTTTTTTTAATTTTCATAATAAAAAAAAAAAAATACTTCACATGCCCATACAAACAGAAGCCTCAGGATGTACATGTTAGCTTTGGAAAATATAAAGAAAAAAAGAGCCATTTCAAGATAAAGTGTTGTTCAGCCCATCTCATCCTTCCAAACCTCAAAGAAAATAAATTACTCTTTTATAAAGGCTTCTATCCCTCATCACTCCATCCTACCTCATCTTCACCCCAAGTACAAATTCAAGGTGAAAGACTGCACTCCACACAGCAGTAGGGAAGTAGGCATTCCATAACCCGGCCCCAAGTCTTCCTCAAACTTTATCTCCCATCACATCTCACCTCACTCAAAATCCATAGTAACCCTGAAATCCTGATTAGGACATGTTTATTCACACCTCCCTGCCTGAGCTCACATACGTTCTCTCTTCCAGGAATGCCCTTAGCTTACCTCCTCACTCAAATAACTCCTATCCTTCATCCCAGACTTAACTCTAGGTATCATATCTTTGAGGATCTCTACCCCAAGGCTGGTTTGGGTGCCTCTACTGCGATTCAGAATTACCCAGGGTATATCTCAAAAACTGTACCACCACACTTTTTAAAACTTTAAGTACAAGTCTCTGCTGTAAGACTACAAATTCTCCAAGACTTAGGATGATGTCTTACACATCATTGTGTTCCAAGAACATAACACCATGCTCAGCATACAGTAGGTGCTCCAAACCTGTTTGTAAAATCAAAAGGAGTGTGTACCTACCACTCATTCAGGGGGTGGTCCCTTTGGACACAATCCCACAACATCAATCTCAGAAAGTTAGGTGGAGTATTGCTACTCTGAGAATTTTCTCTAAGATAAGCAAGATCCACAAAGTTATTGTCCAGCTGTGTGTAACATCAGTCATTTCCTCTTAGAGAAGCCCAACCAGCCCGAGTTTCTGCACTGAAAGGAAAACTGGAGAGATACAGAAAAGTTATGGAAATGATCCATGAAGTTAAAAAAAAAGTACCCTAAGGAAATATTAGAAAATTATAAAAGATATGGGGTCTTTAACTTGTAATCAATTGGCCAATCTCCCTTCCTATTAGAGAAGGAGGAAATCACAAGGTGTGCACATAAAATGACCTTGGGTAGAACACAGATGA
>NW_011488376.1:19103-20607 GCF_000754665.1 Bison bison bison
TTGAAGAGTTGTTGGAGAAAGGTTTGTCCCTCTTGCTACTGTCATATATGGCCATAAACTCTCAGCATACAAAAAGCAAAAGTGCAATAGGAAAGGAGAGGAATTAAGAAATGAGTTGGAATTAGAAAATAAACCTGGTAAACACTGCAAGGTGCAAAATGTTGTCTTATAATTATTACAACAAATACTTGTAAAAACACTTTAACTTAATGTAAAGATTTTCTTCTTTGGAAAGAAAACAGCATGAAGTTAACACCTGGGTCTCATTAATATGCATGACAACCTGTTTCCAAGATGAACAACAGCATTTATGTAAACCATTTAATATAAAAGCCATCACACAGAGACATAAGCCATCTGATTCATGCTGAGTTTTTCAATTTAAATTTAGTCCATAATTTGGCTATTTAAACTGAGCATCAAAAAATTAAATATTTCAGTTTACATTAATTTTGGCTGCACCTTATGGAACTGTAAATAACATTCAGTTGTGAAATCGGGAAATGGCCTAAGTTTAGGGGTAGGGAAAAGCTTATGTCCTTAGCTAACGCCTAGTAGCCCAACTCAGAAACATAACATGTTGAACCTCAGAGTTCAAATATCCAGCCAATCTTTTGTGAGTTGGTAACATCATGACTAATGTAAATGGTGTTGAACATGACAAAATTTGGCTCTGATTCATCATTTAGCACATTTTCCCTTATGTAACAAACTGCCTTTAGCTGGTTAGCTCTGCCTTGTGTTAGTGAAGGCAATAATAGCAATAATATTTCTTGTTGATTAAGCAGCATGCCATTCCTCATTCTTCCCAGTTTCTGCTCTGAATCAAAGGGCCAGGAGCAACCTCAGTAGGCTGCTTTTCCCAGGTTCCCACGTGATCTGGTTTCCGGTTAGGTTTAGCCAATGGTAAATATTGGAGGGACACTGTTACACACTAGGCAAGGAGAAACCAGGGTTTCTCTCCCTCCCTCCCTACCTACGGTGGCATCTCCTATAGCAGCTGAATCTTCCCTATAGATTCAGCTCCTGACAGGCTCATTAAGTTTCAAGCTTACCTCAGATGACCAAGCCTCTGGGTTCTGTTAACACCATCTTTTCCCACTGTTCCTCCAAGCCCCAGGTTTCAGTTGTTAATCTATGGATTAATTTAGCATCCCCTGTTTGGCTTCTCAGCTGCTCCATCCACTTTATTACCAATTCTGCACATTAATTTCCTTTTATTGTCAATCCTTGAAGTGATCTCTATTTCTAAAATTTGACTGATGCAAAACTATCATTTCTTACACACTATACTAAATGTTTCACATGTATAATGTTATTGAATCCTCACAATTCACTCTATATTCAGATCAGATCAGTCACTCAGTCGTGTCCGACTCTTTGCTACCCCATGAATCGCAGCACGCCAGGCCTCCCTGTCCATCACCAACTCCCGGAGTTCACTCAGACTCACGTCCATCGAGTCAGTGATGCCATCCAGCCATCTCATCCTCTGTCGTCCCCT
>NW_011488376.1:21190-23365 GCF_000754665.1 Bison bison bison
TATTTCTCCCAGCAATCTTGATTCCAGCTTGTGTTTCTTCCAGTCCAGCGTTTCTCATGATGTACTCTGCATATAAGTTAAATAAACAGGGTGACAATATACAGCCTTGACGAACTCCTTTTCCTATTTGGAACCAGTCTGTTAGGTGACTGTTATTGACTCAGTTTTAAATACGAGGCAACTGAGGCACAAAAACGTCAAATAATTTGCCACAAATCATAGCAAGTGACAGATTTGATCCAAGATCTATCTATGTGCCCCATACTAAATTTCTACGCTATGCTACAGCTATATAAAATAAAAGGATTGAACTAGATTATCCCAAAGTCTCCTTGCAGTTTTGACACTCTATTATACCATTCTAACTTGCATTTGTTCATTCAATACATATTTATTGAGCACGTACTATATACCAGTCAATGCTCCTAGGCTTCAGGAATACATCAGTGAATAAAGGAGCCCCAAATTCCTTCACTTATTGACCTCTGAACCTACTGTATAATGAAAGACAATAAACAACTAAATAGTGTATTTAATATATCAGATGGTGGTAAGTACGTTGGAGAAAAAAGTAAGTACAGAGGAAGAATAAAGAGTACCAAAAGGGGCAAGGGTTGAAATTTTAATTTTAATAATAAAACTGGTCATCCTATCTGCGTTTCCCCTTTCACAGACACAATGGATAAAATAGCAATAAAAATGGAGGGTGGCAAATCTTCATAAAGACTCAGTTAAATTCACTTAAACTCAACAAATATTTACTAGAACCTTCTGTAGTATATATCCTGTAAACAATCTCTCCATTTAGCCAACTCAACAGATTAACAAAACTTCTTCATACCCTCTGTAAAACATACTGACTGATGTCTGAGATTGACTGAGCTATTGCTTTTGGTAGGCTAATCCCTAGCTTTTCCATGTGCTTCTGCTCCCACCCATAGTGCTCTAGGCTTAACAATAGTCAAGTTTATTTACAAAACCTGTTTCTGCCAATCATACTTGTTTTTTTGATTTTAAGTTTAATAAAATGTTATACAAATAAAGTATATGCAAGAAAGAGTATTTGCTTCTATGAAAAATTGTATTAAAACATTTAGAAAGACTAGTTAAAAGGGAATCACAAATTGCTGTCAAATTTGATGTGAAACACTATAAAAATTAAGAAAAAATTGATGTAAGAAATAAAAAGAAAACATAAATAAATGGAAACACCCATGTTCATGGGTAGGAAGATTAATACTGTTAGCATGACAATACTACCAAAGTGATCTACAGAGTCAATGCAATCTCTATCAAAATCCCAATAACATTTGTTGCAGAAATAATAAAACCCATCTTAAAATTCATATGGAATCTCAAGGGACTCAAAATAGCCAAAATAATCATGAAAAAGAGGAACAAAGTTGAAGGGCTCACACTTGCTGATTTCAAAACTTACTACAAAACTATAGTAATCTAAAAAGTATCATTCTGACATACATGCAGACATACAAACCAATGAAACAGAACAGAGAACCCCAAAATAATCTATTACATGTATAGTCAAATGATTTTTTGACAAGAGTGCCAAAACCATTCAGAAGTGAAAGGACAGTATTTGCAACAAATTATACTGTGAAAACTAGGTATCCATGTGCAAAGGGATAAAGTTGGACCCTTATCTAACACCATATACAAAAATTAACGGAAAATGAATCAAAAACCAAAATGTAGGAATTACAATTATAAAGCCCTTAGATAAAAATATAGGGCACCACACTGGATTTAGCAATAATTTCTTGCACAAGCAACAAAAGAAAAAATAGACAAACTGGATATCATGAAATTTTTAAAAATTTGTGTTTCAAAGGACAATATCAACAGAATAAAAAGGCAACCCACAGAATGGGAGAAAATATTTGCAAATCATATATCTAATAATGAATTAATATCCAGAATATATAAAGAGCTCCTAAAAGCAACAACAGAAAACATTTCAATTAAGAAATAAACAAAGGCCTTGAATGTACATTTCTCCAAAGAAGATATACAAATGACCAATAAGCACATCATTAATCATTAGGGAAATGAAAATCAAAACTACAATGAGATATTTATTACCTCACACCCATTAGAATGACTATCAAAAAACAAACAAACAAAAAACAGAAATAACAAGTATTGGAGAGGATATAG
>NW_011488376.1:23465-24325 GCF_000754665.1 Bison bison bison
GATCATGAGCACCTTACTGCAAAATTCAGGTATCAACTGAATAAACTGGAAAAACCACTAGGCCATTCAGGTGTGACCTAAATAAACTCTCTTATTATTATACAGTGGAAGTCACAAATAGATTCAAGGGATTAGATCTGATAGAGTGCCTGAAGAACAGTGACCAAAACCATTCCCAAGAAAAAGAAATGCAACAAGGCAATGGTTGTGTGAAGAGGTCTTAGACTACAAATAGCTAAGAAGAGAAGCAAAAGGCAAAGGAGAAAGGGAAAGATATACCTAACTGAATGCAGAGGTCCAAAGAATACCAAGGAGAGATAAGAAAGCCTTTCTAAGTGAACGATGCAAAGAAATAGAGGAAAACAATAGAATGGGAAACACTAGAGATCACTTCAAGAAAATGAGAGATACAAAGGGAACATTTCAGGCAAAGATAGGCACAATAAAGGACAGAAACAGTATGGACCTAACAGAAGCAGAAAATATTAAGAAGAGGTGGCAAGAATACACAGAAGAACTATACAAAAAAAGTCTTAATGACCCGGATAACTATGATAGTGTGGTCAGTCACTGAGAGCCAGAAATCCTGGAGTGTGAAGTCAAGGGGGCCTTAGAAAGTATTACCATGAACAAATGTAGTGGAAGTGACAGATTTCCAGCTGAACTATTTCAAATCCTAAAAGATGATGCTGTTGAAGTGCTGCAATTAATACGCCAGCAAATTTGGAAAATTCAGCAGTGGCTACAGGACTGGAAAAGGTCAATTTTGACTCTAATCCGAAGGAAGGGAAATTCCAAAAAATGCTCAATCTACCATACAGTTGTGCACATTTCCCATTTCACATGCTAGCAAGGTTATG
>NW_011488376.1:27114-28839 GCF_000754665.1 Bison bison bison
AAACCAGTCAATCCTAAAAGAAATCAACCCTTAATATTCATATGAAGGATTGATGGTGAAGATGAAGCTCTAATACTTTGGCCACGTGATGCAAAGAGTGGACTCATTGGAAAAGACCCTAATGCTGGGAAAGATTGAGGACATGAGGAGAAGAGGCTGACAGAGGATAAGATGGTTGGATGTCATAACCTACTCAATAGACATGAGTTTGAGCAAACTCCAGGAGATTGTGAAGAACAGGGAAGCCTGGTGTGCTGCAGTCCATGGGGTCGCAAAGAGTTGGACACAACTAAGCAAATGAACAACATACTCCTGATGTGAATGTAAAACAGTAGTCATTGTGGAAAACAGCACGGCTCAAAAAAAATCTTTAATATTAGAATTACCGTATGATCCAGCAATTTCACTTCTGTATATACATACCCAAAAGAACTAAAAGTAGTCTCAAAGAGGTATGTGTACACCATGTTCTTAACAGTATTATTCACAACAGCTAAAATGTGGAGGCTACTTGTGTCCATCAACAGATTGAATGCATAAGCAAATGTGGAATACACATACAGTGAAATATTATTCAGCCTTTAAAAGGAAGGAAATTCTGACATGCTACAACTGAGATGAAATTTGAAGATATTATGCTAGGTGAAACAAATAACTCGCAAAAAGGCAAATATGTACTGTATAATTCCATTTATAATAGATACTTACAGTAATCAAAATTATGGAGATAGAAAGTAGAATGGTAGTTGCCAGAGCTGAGGGGAAGCGTGGTATAGGGCGTTATTGTTTAATGGGTATAGAGTTTCATTTTGCAAGTTATGAAGATAGATAGTGATGGCTACACAACATTATGAGGGTGTTTAATAACACTGAACTGTATATTTATTGGTTAAGTTATTAAATATTATATGATTATATGTTTTTTTAATTCGAAAAGTAAGGAGAGAACTATTACTTACTACTTTGCAAGTATCTTTAGAATGTATCTCTACTTCAAGGAAATTGCCTTGAAAATCAGAGCTGATACTTATAGGTGGAGTTTCTGGAAAAAAAAAAAAAAAGTTTACGGAACACTAGTCAATGAGTTCATCCTCAAACAACTTGAGAGGTCCTAGATCAAAACATAAGTGAATAACTGAACATTCATATGTTTTGAGAAAAAAGTATGCTTAAGTATATATCATGTTTACTTAATATTCTTTTTCATCTGACTTCTTCAATTAACTAAGTAGGTAGAATCATTTTAGATAAGAGGGCTTCTAGGACTTCCCTGGTGGTCCAATGGTTAAGACTCCATGCCCCCACTGCAGGGAGGTGCGAGTTCAATCCCTGGTCAGGGAACTAAGATCCCACATGCCACATGGTACAGTCAAAATATCTTTTAAAAAAGACGGCTCTAATGCACATTCAAAATACTGTGCTAAAAACTTCAGAAAAGAGGAAGATGCTGCCAAGGAGGTAACAAAATCCTTGGAAGTTTATGATATCCTTTGGTTACATTCACAAATGATAAGAAAGCCTTCCTCAGTGATCAATGCAAAGAAATAGAGGAAAACAATAGAATGGGAAAGAGTAGAGATCTCTTCCAGAAAATTAGAGATACCAAGGGAACATTTCATGCAAAGATGGGCTCAATAAAGGGCAGAAATGTTATGGACCTAACAGAAGCAGAAGATATTGAGAGGAGGTGGAAAGAATACACAGCAGAACTGTACAAAAAAGATC
>NW_011488376.1:28961-29133 GCF_000754665.1 Bison bison bison
AATATTCATAGTCAAAGCTATGGTCTTTCTAGTAGTCATGTATGGATGCAAGAGCTGGACTAAAAAGAAGGCTGACCACTGAAAAATTGATATTTCCAAACTGTGGTGCTGGAGAAGACTCTCAAAAGTCCCTTGGACAGCAAGGAGATCAAACCAGTCAATCCTAAAAGAA
>NW_011488376.1:32239-32707 GCF_000754665.1 Bison bison bison
AAGGAGCTGAAAACATATGTCTATGAAAGAACCAGTCCATGGATATTTATAGAAGTTTTATTCATACTTATCAAAGTTTGGGAGCAACAGAGGTGTCCTTCAGTAGGTGAATGGATAAATAAATTGTAACACATCCAGTTGTTGTTGTTGTTGTTCAGTCACTAAGTCACATCCAACTCTGCAACTCCACGGAGTGCAGCACAACAGGCTCCCCTGTCCTTCACCGTCTCCCAAAGTTTGCTCAAATTGGTGTCCATTGAGACTGTGATGCTGACTATTTTATCCTCTGGCACCCTGCTCTCCCTTTGCCTGGTGTAAAGAGACGACTCATTTAGAAAAGACCCTGATGCTGGGAAAGACTGAAGGCAAAAGGTACATCCAGACAAAGGAATATTCACCCCTAAAAAACGAATGAGTTATCAAGAAACAAATACATAATTACTAAGTGAAAGAAGCCAAGCTGAAAAG
>NW_011488377.1:0-217 GCF_000754665.1 Bison bison bison
ACCCAAACCCATGTCCATAGAGTCGGTGATGCCATCCAGCCATCTTATCCTCTGTCATCCCCTTCTCCTCCTGCCCCCAATCTTTCCCAGCATCAGGGTCTTTTCAAATGAGTCAGCTTTTCGCATCAGGTGGCCAAAGTTTAGTCTATACTAAAATATATTTTAAAAATATGAATAAATAAGGGGAAAATACTCTTCTTTACACATGCCAACTAAT
>NW_011488377.1:317-1038 GCF_000754665.1 Bison bison bison
CCTCTTCACTTTCTGCCATAAGGGTGGTGTCATCTGCATATCTGAGGTTATTGATATTTCTCCTGGGAATCTTAGAGAAGGACAAATACTCCTTTTTATTTTTTATTTTAATTATAAGTTTACTTTAATTGGAGGCAGATTCATGTTGATTTATGGCAAAACCAATACAATATTGTAAAGTAATTAGCCTCCAAATACTCCTTTTTAAAGGGAGGATGGTAGGTTTCATAAGCTTTAGATAGGCAAATTTCATCTTAATCCCAGGCAAGTTTCTATGTTATGGGAAAGGATGGTTTGCATGAGACCTGGAAGGGAAGTAGTGACCACAAAGGGTTTATAAAACTCTACCTAAGAAGAGTACAAGACAAAGCTCATTTTCTTTTCTGAAACAAGGTGAGCATCTATAAATGGTAAAGCTGGGGAACATTGTAGACATAGTGTATCTAGATCCAGCAAGGCACTGACAGCCACTCATGTGTGACTTTTTCCTTATGAAAAAGTTGGGAAAATGTATATAGTACAATTATGGAATGAGTGATCATCCCAAAGTCTGCTAGTTAATGGATCAAAGTTTAGTTTATTTATATACTAATTTATCTGTCACCTCCACTTGGATGTAAGCTCCTCAAAGGAGAGACCTTGTCCTCTAATTTATTCATGACTTTATCCCCAGTACCTATAACCATGTCCAATACGTAGTAGAAAGTGTTCAGAAAGTGTT
>NW_011488377.1:1138-1888 GCF_000754665.1 Bison bison bison
TGTGTCCGACTCTTAGCGACCCCATGGACTGCAGCCCACCAGGCTCCTCCGTTCATGGGATTTTCCAGCAAGAGTACTGGAGTGGGGTGCCATTGCCTTCTCCAAGTACAAGCTGAGACATCAATTAACAGCAGGATATATGGAAAAAAAAAAGACTTAGTTTTCATTCATTAACAAATATACTTATTGAAAGTGCCAGGCACTGTGCTAGACACTGGGATATACACACTGTCTGCCCTTCTGCAGCTTAAAGACTATTGAGGGAGACAGATGTTAATCAAATTAGTCCACAAGGAAATATGTTATCTACAAACTATGAAGAATAAAACAGAGCACTAAGACAGCATATGACAAGAGAACCTGACCTGGTTGAGAAAGGTTTCTTTGAGGAACTGACACTTGAGCTGACTTCTCGAAAACTAAATAGGAAAAAAACCAAGGTGAACACTGGAGAGAGTAAACAAGAAGTCTCGTGAGTCAACGCTATGAAACGCCTGCTTAAATGTGCTTCCTTGCCCTTCCCTTTGGTGGGGGGCTCGGCAAGGGACTCCTTCCCTGGGCCGGGAGCTTGGCTGATGGCTAGCGTTTGCCAGGGCTTTTTGGCTGAAGGGGCGGCCCTCATGGTCAGTATGGTGGCATTAGGACTGAGGCCTGACTGGGAGATTGTTCTCAAACAGGGAGACTGAGCAAATAAGTGAATAGTTGATGTTAATAGGAGTCAGGTTTCTCAATGTTGGCAGAGATAGCTGC
>NW_011488377.1:1988-2580 GCF_000754665.1 Bison bison bison
GAAAAACTAGAATAAACCCTCTGGTGTTGGATTGAAAATGCAAGTATCAGTATGAACTCAGTATCAGTATGAAGTTTTATATATACATATATTCACCAGGTGGCGCTAGTGGTAAAGAACCCACCTGCCAATGCAGGCAACATAAGAGACTCAGGTTAGATCCCTGGTTCAGGAAGATCCCCTGGAGGAGGGTACAGAAACCCACTCCAGTATTCTTGCCTGGGGAATCCCATGAACAGAGGAGCCTGGTGGGCTACGGTCCATAAGGTTGCAAAGAGTTGGACACAACTGAAGAGACTTAGCAAAACACACATTTATCTGTAGGTATGTATTCACCACACATTTATTTCCTAATTCTGTCCACTGAGAGGCTGTAGAAACAATTGCACCCTAGTACACCTAGCACTCAGATCTTGGATAATAACTATCATTCTCCATTAAAAGGAATACGGGATCCTTGGAGAAATAACTGATTCCAGTGCAGGAGCAGGGAAAGTACAAGACGAGCCTGAAACATCTTATTTTGTCACAGAGTAAGAAATTGTTTAGTGAATGATGGGGACATGTCAAAAGGACATAGGAGGCAGCTTTG
>NW_011488377.1:4948-5633 GCF_000754665.1 Bison bison bison
ATGGACATGAGTTTGAGTGAACTCCGGGAGTTGGTGATGGACAGGGAGGCCTGGAGTGCTGCGATTCATGGGGTTGCAGAGAGTCGGACATGACTGAGTGACTGAACTGAACTGAACTGAACGCAACTCTAGCCAGAATGAGGTTGCTGAACTCTGTGTGGGTCAGACCTCACTGGAACGTGGGCTTTGACTCTGGGAAAGGTGAGGTAACTACATCATATGAGAACAAGTGAGGGAGTCTGAGGATATATAACCAGAAGAAAAAAGCCAGGATGATGGAGAGAGGGAGCAAACTTGGTATGAGACAAATTTCTGTTCAGTATGAGGAAGTGTAGTTTACCAATTAGCAAAAAAAAAAAAAAGGTGGACTGCATTGTCTCAAGATTGTTTTCTGTCAGGATATGTTCTGATAGAGCCTGGACAACCAAGTCTCAAGAATGTCATAGATTTCATGAAATCTGATCAATGCTGGGCCCACAGACCACTAAGGTCCATCTAATGAAGAGTCTATGGTTCTGTTATGTTCAGGTATTGGGAATTAGAGCACTTCTCGAATAAAATGCAATCTGTATTGGATTAGCATGAACATCCCCTTTTGTTCACATGGGGCATGAATCATCTTGCTCTCACATGGGCTATTTGAATAATTGCTCCATTGTGTCTGACTCTTTGCAACCCCATGGAC
>NW_011488377.1:5733-8258 GCF_000754665.1 Bison bison bison
TCCAGGCTCCTCTGTCTATGGAATTCTCCAGGCAAGAATACTGGAGTGGGTTACCATTTCCTCCTCCAGGGGATCTTCTCCGCCCAGGGACTGAACCTGGGTCTCCTGCATTGCAGGCAGATTCTTTACGGTCTGAGCCACCAGGAAAGCCCAATATATTATGTATATATGTTTCTTAGCACTTTGGAAAAATCATCTGTCCCTCAGAAATGAGCTGGTCACAATAGTAAAAGTCAAAATGCTTTTATTTTTGGAAATTTCACTTAACAAGAAAACAGGGCAGGGGAAAACAGAAGCACAACAGCAAGCCTGGTAAGAATTTAAGCATTCAACATCTTAGAACCGTGTACACATCTTCAAGTTGCTGTCAGCTTGCCAGTGTATATATCTTGTTCCAGCAGTTCTCACTCTTCATTAAAAGCTGAGCGCTTGTTTTTTTCTAATGCTTCCACAAGCTCACCGTACAGAATATTCACCTGGGAAAGAGAACAGCAAATAGATTTCTTGAGAGAAAGGGAAATGTGGGAAAGCTTCCCAGACCCATGTTGATGGCATGAGAATCTAACCTTTACCTTCTGAGACCTGAAGCACCACTCTGGGGAGAACATACAGTGCTCTCTTGGGGAAAAGGGATCCTGTGACACTAGGTTTAATTTTACTAGCAGCTATTGAGAGTCCCTTGGACTGCAAGGAGATCCAACCAGTCCATTCTGAAGGAGATCAGCCCTGGGATTTCTTTGGAAGGGATGATGCTAAAGCTGAAACTCCAGTACTTTGGCCACCTCATGCGAACAGTTGACTCATTGGAAAAGACTCTGATGCTGGGAGGGATTGGGGGCAGGAGGAGAAGGGGACGACAAAGGATGAGATGGCTGGATGGCATCACTGACTCGATGGATGTTGAGTCTCAGTGAACTCCGGGAGTTGGTGATGGACAGGGAGGCCTGGCGTGCTGCAATTCATGGGGTTGCAAAGAGTCGGACACGACTGACTGACTGATCTGATCTGATTATAAAAGATAAGGTACTTAAAACATAAAATATCCTTTGCTCTTATTTGATACAAAAACTTTCTCTCCATCAAGCCTCTCCTGGTGAGGTAGGGGCCCAGAAATAATTCTGCTCAAAATAATTCCTGCAGAAAATGTCTTTTTAAATAGTCACTGTTTGCAGAGAGGTCTTCCCTATGTGCACTGGCACTGACAGTGATACATCTTTCCTGAGCTCACTCCTGGCATTTTTCTTAGATTCCACTTGCTATTCCTAAATTTGCCTTGTTTGCCATTCTTCCTAGTTTTCACTAATTAAGAATTTCACTAATTACTGGCTTTCAGTAATTAAGAAATTACTGTTTATAGTCCCATAACTCTTACAGTTCATGGAACTACCAAGAGGAACAATGGTCAAGATCCTTTCCTAGTCAACGAAGGTAGGGTTGTGTCTTTACTGAGAGCTAGATAGAACCTCTCTATCCCCTGAGTCATGCCATCCACCCCTAACCTTCTCCTTCCTCACCTGAGTTTCATAGGTGCTCTTGAGGGAGCCAAGGTAGTCAAGGAGACGCAGTGCCAGGCCGCACCATTTTTCAGTAGATACATACATGCGTTCACTGTAAAGAAATATGCCAATATTCCAGGACTTGATCATCAGACAGAGAACCTCCATTTCTGGGTAGCCTTCCTAAAATCCAAGAACAAGAAGTTTACAGGTATTACTGTCACAATCACTGTAGCACTGATTCTATCAGAGCTGCATCCCATTATTATTAAACAATGGGTGCTCTGCCAACACTGAAGAAGAAACCCACAGCTTCTGTGAGCAATCCTGTGCTCCGGAAGAGGAGGAGAAGAGCACCTTTAAGTTCTGTCAGCTGTAGCATGTTCCATAGCAAGACCTCATGAAGTGACATATAAACTAAAAAAGCAGTGAAGCCCTCTGTCTCTGAGTGCAGCAGTGTCTCTCAGTGCAGCCCTCTGCACTGAGTTCTGTTTTTTCTGAAGCAGGAGAAAAACCTGTATCCTGTTTGGAGCTTCCCTTGTTGCTGTCCTCAGTCAATTATCTCCCTAATACCTATCTCTAATTTTCAGAGAAGCTTGTCAACAGTTTTACTGAGTCTGCAGTTTTATTGAATCTCTTAATTTTTTTGACCTGCATCAGTCCTGTGTTTGGAACAGAGCTTATATTAATCTTTATTTTTTTGTATATATCGATAGAGATTTATTTTAAGGAACTGCCTCACACAATATAGGGGTTGGCAAGTTTGAAATCTGTAGAGCAGGCTAGCAGGCTATAAATTCACGTAGTTGTGATCTTGAGTCTGAAATCTGTATAAATTCATCATGTATAAATCAACATCATGTATAAATTCATGATGTTGTGATCCTGAGTCTGAAACCTGTAGGGCAGGCCAGTAGGCTTGAAACCCAGGCAGAATTTCTGTTACAATCTTGAGGCAGAAATCCTTCTCCGGGAAACCTCAGTTTTCGATTTGAAGGTAAAAACTGATTACGGAGGGTAATCTGTTTT
>NW_011488377.1:10501-11222 GCF_000754665.1 Bison bison bison
CCAGCAACTCTATGTCTTTGGGTTGGTGCATTTAATCCATTTATATTTAAGGTAATTATCAATATGTATGATCCTAGTACCATTTTCTTAATTGTTTTGGGTTTATTTTTTGTAGATCTTTTCTCCTTATCTTGGGTTTTCTGGTGCTGAATTCTCTTTTAACTTTTGCTTGTCTGGAAAGCTTTTGATTTCTCCATAAAATATGAATGAGAGTCTCACTGGGTAGAGTATTCTTGGTTGTAGGTTCCTCTCTTTCATCACTTTAAATACATCATGCCATTCTCTTCTGGCTTGTAGAATTTCTGTTGAGAAATCAGCTGATAATCTTATGGGAGTTCCTTTGTATGCTAGTAGTCATTTTCCCTTTTTGCTTTTAATATCTTATCTTTGTCTTTAACTTTTGTCAGTTTGATTACTATGTGTCTCGGTGTGTTCTGCCTTGGGTTTATTCTGTCTGGGACACTCTATGATTCCTGGACTTAGCTGACTATTTCCTTTTCCATGTTAGGGAATTTTTCAGCTATTTCTTTTCTAAATATTTTCTCAGGTCCTTTCTCTCTCTCTTCTCCTTCCGGGACACCTGTAATGCAAATATTGGTGTGTTTAATGTTGTCCCAGAGATCTCTGAGGCTATCTTCATTTCTATTCATTCTTTTTTCTATATTCTGCTTTGTGGCAGTGAGTGAATTCCACCATTCTGTCTTCCACGTCACTTATCCTA
>NW_011488377.1:11322-11500 GCF_000754665.1 Bison bison bison
ATTGTCCATCTCTGTTTATTTGTTCTTTAGTTCTTGTAGGTCTTTGGTAAATATTTCTTGCACCTTCTCAATTCTTTTTCGGAGATTCTGGATCATCTTCACTGTCATTATTCTGAATTCTTTTTCAGGAAGGTTGTCTATATCCGCTTCATTGAGTTGTTTTATCTTGTCCCTTCAT
>NW_011488378.1:0-1022 GCF_000754665.1 Bison bison bison
CTCACCTCACAAAATGAGTTGGGGCAATTTTCTGAGTCCTCTGTTTTCTGGAATAGGTTGTATAGAATCGTTGTTATTAATAATTCTTCTTGAAAGTTTTATGAAATTCTCTGGTGAAACCATCTGGTCCTTTAGTCTTCTTTTCCAGGAGTTTTGTTACATAAATTATGAAGCCAATATCTTTAATAGCTATAGGGATATTAAGATTATCTATTTCATATTGGTGAGTTGTGATAGTTTGTGAAATTGGTCCATCTCATCTAATTGTCATGTTTGTGTTGTTCATAGTCTAACCATATTGTTGTTTTGGTGTCTGTGAGATCTATAGTGATATCCCGTGTTTCATTCATGATATTGGTAATTCATATCTTCTCTCTTTGTATCTTTCAGTCTTGTTAGGGTTTTGTCAATTTTAATGATTCTTTTAAAGAACTAGCTTTTTACTTCATTGATTTTCTGTATTGTTTTTCTGTTTTCAATTTCATTGATTTCTGCTTCTATCTTTATTAGTTCCTTCTTTCTATCCAACTCTACCTGGATAGTGTAATGAAGCAAATTGTACCATGGGTAAAAAATACATATGGTGTCAGTTCATTACATTTTTCCAGATGTATATAAATAGTGATTATGTAGGAGACAGAAACTGACATTTGCAGTGATTACATCAAAACAAAGTCCCCCAGGAATAAGGTAATGAGACTGATTGGTTTTTCTGGCTTGTGGCTTATGGTGTTAATGACCACGAATCATTTATGTGAAACAGGTTCTATTTCTAAAATAATTCAGAAATCCCCTGAAGTTCAGGGTGGTGTTTTGAGCTCTATGACCTCAGTGAGATCAATAGCAAGTTGTTTCTTACTTCCCCAGGCTGTTGACAGAGGTCCTGATAAGGTACTTAGTGGGTTCTCAGAAGTCCAGAAGCCCAGGGTAGGACATGGAGTTAACAGTGACTTTTAACAAAGCTAGTGGAGGTGATGGAATTCCAGTTGAGCTATTTCAAATCCTGAAAGATGATGCTGTGA
>NW_011488378.1:4896-6255 GCF_000754665.1 Bison bison bison
ACTATAATATCTAAAAAAATTTTTGTCCCTAAATGACAGATTTTCATGCCCCTGGAGGCTGTATCACCCCCCATTGAGAATGCAAGATTTAGTGCAGAGGTTCTCACCTTCGGGCATTTTTGCCCTCTCAGGGGACATTTGGCAATGTCTGGAGACATTTCTGGTTGCTTCAACTGGAGGAAGGTGCTACTGGTGGTATCTTGCAGGTAAAAGCCAGGGCCCAAAATGTCAGTAGTACTGAGATTGTGAAATTCTGCTCATTAGAATTATAGTAAAATTCTAATGTATTCTGAGTAACCCAGTAATTATTGAGGGAGGTGAAAATGGACTGTGTCAACTCTTGAGGCCATAAGATAAAGAAAATAGCAGAAGTTGGGTTCTTGACCTTTAGGTTGAACCCATGAATAATGTGATTACTTGTAGGAAAAAAGGCCATTTTGTTTTCCGTTGTTGCTGTTTTCAGTAATTTTGTGTTCTTTGCTCTTCCTGTCAAATATGTGTAAAAGTGTGTATAAACACTTCAAATATATGTCAATAGCTTTCTCTTTTCTAGTTTTTGTATGGATGTGTCTTGCATTGTGAAACAGATAAATTTGTGAAAAGTAGTTTGAAGTCATTTTCTATGAGTTGTGTTTTTTCCCCTGATTTCATTGTATTTTGAGAGGCTTCATTCCTAATCAATCCTCATTTGACCTGGCTTCTAACATTGTTTCTTTCTACATAAATTTGGCACCCTCTCTGGGTTTCAGAGAATGGGGACAATTTATGAGAGGGCACAAATTTATGTGTAAAGTGAGATGCCCTGGTCTTTGATGGATGTGGTCCAGGTCACGTGCCCAGAGCCCCTGGCTCCCCTGTGGTCCCTGTCACACTCATGTTCCCTTCTTCTGCTGCCCAGAGTTGGCATCGAGGAGCCCTCCGAAGAGGACCAGAACGAACACCGCTGGCAGTACTTCAGGTGACACAAGGGCATCCTCAGAAGCAAATTAACCAGGCCTGGCTTTTTTTCCCCCTCTCTCTAACCTGAGATGTTTCTCTTTATGCTATTGGTCTCTTTCTTTCTTCCTGTGGGCACCAGTCCCTTGCCCCTTAAGGGGCAAGAGGGTCTGGTCAAGTCTGGTCGTTCTACCCTTCTCTGAGTTGATTGATGTGTTGGTGTTCCTGAAAGTCTGTCCCCTTCCTCCCCATTTTGGACAGTTTTTGTCAGCACCAAAGCCAGAGTTGATGAGTAGCTGCTTGACAGCTGAGCTTTGTGTTAAGAGTAGCCCATTTTCAGAGCCACAAACATTTTCCCCACAAAATCCTGCTTGTGATCTAGTAAATAAGCCTTTTAAGTCATAAAGAGTACTCGAATTTTGT
>NW_011488379.1:0-175 GCF_000754665.1 Bison bison bison
TGGCTCGGTTGTATCTGACTCTTTGCGACCCTATGGATTGTAGCCCACCAGGCTCCTCTATCCATGAGATTCTCCAGGCAAGAATTCCAGAGTGGGTTGCCATTTCCTCCTCCAGGGGATCTTCCTGACCCAGTGATTGAACCTGAGTCTATTGTGTCTCCTGCACTGGCAGGGG
>NW_011488379.1:275-855 GCF_000754665.1 Bison bison bison
ATCTCCCAGAGTTTGCCCAAGTTCATGTACATTGAATTGGTGATGCCATCCAACCATCTCATCCTCTGTCACCCTCTTCTCCCTCTGCCTTCAATTTTCCCCAGCAAGGTGGTTTCTTTCCCACTAGATTAAATTTGGTTTTGTAAGACACTTCTCTTGAAAACATAAATCCTTTTCACTAGTGCTAATTTTTATGAATTATCAGACACTGTATCAGACACAGTACTCTTGTGTTTTCTAAGTCATGGGGAAATTACTTGTGTTTTTCTTCCAGCTTTATTCCTCCATAAATTGCACGAGATCTTCCTGAAACTCTGAGGGGATCACAACAGCACAAGAAGAAGTCAGTCTGCTAGAATTACACTGATGTTATTTTTGCTTTTTTTCGGCTTCATGTCCATGACCCAAAAAGACCATATGTCTTTTTCAGTGAGCTAAATTTTTCTCTTTTTATTTTTTCTTTAGGGTGCTCCTCCCACTTTGGACGAGGAGAAGAAGCCAATTCCAGGAGCTAAGAAACTTCCAGGACCTGCAGTCAACCTATCGGAGATCCAGAACATTAAAAGTGAACTGAAGTATG
>NW_011488379.1:955-2765 GCF_000754665.1 Bison bison bison
GAAGTATGTCCCCAAAGCTGAACAGTAGTTGGAAGAAAAAAGGTGAGTGAAAAACTATTTCCTTTGTCTCAAAAAGACCACTATAAAAATGGTTTATGAAACCCTTCCACAGAAGAAGCCTGGAATTCCAGAAGTGTTTACTAAGTATTGGCGCTCTCACGTTAGACCAGAGCTTCTGGCACAAAGGTTTTCCAGTATGTAAACAAAGCTTTGGGGCCTGTCTTATTCCCAGACCAGTCAGATGGCCACTGAGGATGTTGGCCTGCCTTCCCCTTCCTAGTCACCTTCTTAGTGAGACAGTCCCACACATGACAATGGCCACGCTACTTGTGTCACACTGATGCAGACTTACCAGGGCATTTACAAGTAACTTCTGCTGATAAGGTTCCTTTATAGTGGAGAGAGAGGAGCTGTTTCAAGTCAAAAGAACAGAACAGTATCCAGTGTTTTGAGCATAGTTATATGAAAGAATAAAGAAGTGAGAACAAAACACAATAGATTCTATGACCATAGAGTGAATCCAGGAACCTGGATGAGGAGAAAGTGACAGAAGCAGGAACTGATCTGAAGCCATACACACTCAGTATCCGTTACGCCAGGATGAGATGAACTGATGACTGTGTGTCATTGTACTCAGTACTGCTTGCGTTGCCAAGCTGAGATGAAATATTCCAGTATGTCTGGGATGAGGCAGCAGAAGTTTCTTGTGAGAAAGCCCCCAGAAGTGAAATGAACTTTCGGTAATATTTATTATCATCACCCAACTAAGGCTGTTCAGTTAGACACATGAATTTTTAATGCAAACTTTAAAGGGTTTTTGCTTTTATGAAATTCTTATTGACCTAAATTTAACCCCAGTTCCAGTTGCAGAAGAATTTGGTTTTGAAGATTCAAAGGAATGTGTTTTAAAATTAGTTCAGAGAGGATCCTGTGGTGTTATTCAGCAGTGAGATTGATTCTGTAGACTTGAATCTGTGGTTATGGTAATGGAGAACAATAGCAACTCAATAAAATACCAAAATGGTACCACAATAGCCAGAATACATTTTTTGTTACTTCATTATCTCAGAGAAGACTTTAATGATTCTTCCCTCCTGAAAAAATTCTAATAATGCAAAATCACTCAGAGAAGCCCATTTGTCCTTACTCTACAGGGATATAAAAACTTAAATTGTCCAGGTAGTTGATCTGAACTCCTGATGAAGACAGTCACTGTTTTGAGCCAAGGAGTGATCTTTATTTTTGTAGGAGAGGTAGTAAGCTGTTTTGATTTTGATGCATCAATTCTTCTGCAAATCTGTCAGATTTTGAGACTTCCATGGCCATGGTTTATGGTCACGGTTTACGGTCACAGAGGGAGAGGATTTCTTAACATTGATTGATTAGCTGGAATCATAAACAGTAAATACCCTGGACCAGCCATCATCTAGCTCCTCACTGGTTGGATTTGATTTCCTCCTTTTTGGGCCACCCATTCATCACCTACCCTGTGTATTATTGTTCAGTGATTTAATCAAACAGGTCATTGTCTTAAAACTGAGTAACTCCACAGTACCAAACTATGAGGGCTTCCTAGGTGGCTCAGTGGTAAAGAATCTGCCTACCACTGCAGGAGATAAGCGTTTGATCATTGGGTCTGGAAGATTCCCTGGAGAAGGAAATGGCAACCCACACTAGTATTCTTGCCTGGGAAATCCCATGGACAGACGAGCCTGGTATGCTACAGTCCATGGGGTCGCAAAGAGTTGGACACGACTGAGTGACTAAAACAACAACAGCCAAGCTATGAAAACCACAGGGCTCAAAGTCT
>NW_011488379.1:4402-7925 GCF_000754665.1 Bison bison bison
GAGGATGAGATGGCTGGATGGCATCACTGACTCGATGGACGTGAGTCTGAGTGAACTCCGGGAGTTGGTGACAGGCAGGGAGGCCTGGCGTGCTGCAATTCATGGGGTTGCAAAGAGTTGGACACAACTGAGTGACTGAACTGAACTGAACTGAACTGAATCACAGCTTATGGCAAAGGACTTAGCCTTTAACCTCCTCAGAAACCAGAACCAGGCAACAAAGGGACAGCACATACTGAGTCAAGACCACGAAAGACAGGAGAATCCCAAATGGGGCCCTAAGCCACGCTGGGGCAGGGGAAGGCAGGTATTCATTCCTGTATCTCTCAGGAGTCTCCTGGCTGCTATTCAAAGTGGCCAGAGGGTGATTTAAGCAAGCCTAGGAGTTAGATGAAGAGAAAGGAGCAGCAGCAATGCCTGAAAACCAAGGGCCCTCTTATGCTCACATACCTACTTGTTTGTTGCATGATCAGGAATCTCCAACCCCACGTCCCCTGTCAAAAGCCACTGTTAGCCTGTCTGTTTGTAGCTGAAGCAGATGCCACTTCAGAGTTCACGAATAGGGGTCTGGAAACCTGGAGGATTGCTAAGGGCTGTTGTCCAATAGACTCTGTGTCCACTTCTGCTCCCTCCCAACCCTCAGATCAGACCACAGGAGCCCAGTAAAGAACCTCTGTAACTAGCTTCTGTACTGTGGGCACTTCATTCTGCTCTACAAGATGAATAAATGTCAAACTTGGTCAGTGCTCTCAGGATACTTTTATTTTAATGGAAACATAAATACAAAATACTTCAAAAGATAGGTAACATTCAAGAATTAGATAGCCTCTCAGTGATTCAAGATATCCTGTGGCTTTATGACCCCCTATGACTAGTAGTCAGTAGAATAAAGTGAGGTTATGACTCACGAGAGGGGGAGACTCACAATGATTTGGCATCAGGGACAACTTCAAGGAGGTGGTAGGAATGGAATGATTTAAACAGAGGCTCAGAGATAATTTCTGAGTGTAGGGGTTGTCCAGAGCATCATTAGCGGACCAGCCTGCTGAGACCAAAGAGTTCTTCTAGGGCAATACTTCTTAGACTTTCAGGGCAGAGCAAAACAAGATCCTACAGCCCACCCACATCATCTCTTCTCTTTTTCCAGCAGTTAAAGAACTCAGTGATAACAAAGAATTAGAGAGGAACAAAATAAGTATCAAAGTAGTGGCAATGTAGCAATTAGGAGAAGAATGATTAACAAAGATAAACCCTAAGAAGAGTTCTACAATTATGTTAATGAACACAAAGATAGCAGCAATTGAAAGCCCTGGGAGCCATGAAGCACTAGAAAGAAATTGTCCTTCTGAAGTGGCAGGAACTCCTCCTCTCTGTGTTGGACATTGCAGCGTGGCCATGTGGTGTGTGACAGCCAGATCTGATGACAGCAGACAAAACCAGGGATTTAGAAAAATGCAAAATTTTAGTGATTCTTAATAACCCACTTAGCTTTTGGCCATGCATTTTCCTGACCCAGGGATAGAACCCCAGTCTCCCGCACTGCAGGCAGACTCTTTACCATCTGAGCCACCATGGAAGTTGGCCTGAACTGAGGGAAGCACTTGCATTTCGGAATCAGAGAGTCTTTTAAAGTCACCCAGCGGGCATTGGACCATACTTTAAGCAACATTGCTGTAGGGCAGTAAGTGAGAGTGAATTGGAATGATCCAGCCCCATGGTGTCAAGTTAGTCTCTATCCTGTACCCAATATTGACCAACCAGCCTTGATTCTAGAGTTTGTAGTTTTGAAAAGAGCCATTATCATGTGCCCTATTGGGGAGGCATGCCTTCTCCATCAAGTACTTTGTGGCAACTCTGGCATCACCTGTTTATGCTGTCACAATGCTTATCAGACTATTCATTTTATTTTTTTAATCTTCTTATTATGCTAGGATATAGCTTTTCAAAGGCCGGGGCACACTGGATACATCTTGAGCATACATGCCTCATTACTGGTGCCCTGACCACAGCAAGTCTGTAGAAATGTGTTCTTACAGACTTTCCAGGTCCATGCACTCTCTGGGAGATTACTACTTAAAAGCAAGACTAGCTTTTCTGTCAAGGACTGAAGGTAACATTGTTGGCCACAATCAGTAAAGGTATCAGAAATTTGACTTTAATTTATTGATTATAATTTTATTCCTCTGGGAAACTGAAAACAATTAGGAAAAATGTCAAGATTGGCTCATTTTCCTCAAAGGGGGAGAAAAATGTGTAAATCCAGAAGAAAATCATTTAATTTTCAAGAGTTCTTTGGATTTATTTTTCAAAGAACATCTATGTCCAGATAAGACATATTCACCAACCAGTCATCCGGAAAGATGCCATCTCTGCTCGAGGAGAACATAAGGCGTTCATTACTCCTAAATGTTAAGCACTACATACCACAGTTATTCTTGCTGATTCAAAGGCCCATTCTGAGAATGTTGGCAGAAGGGCAAATTGATGTACTCAGACACTTGATGAAGTGTGTTTATCACTTAACAACAGACCCACAAAATACGTGAAACAAAAACTAACAGAATTGAAGGGAGAAACAGACAACTGAACAATAACAGCAGGCAACTTCAGTACTCCACTTTCAACAATGGATAGAACAACTAGACAGAAGATCAACAAGGAAATTGTCTCAGGAAATTTGTTTGGGCTGGTATATAAGAAGACCATAGACTGGGTGCTTTATAAACAAGAGAAATTCATTTCTCACAGTTCTAGAGAGTGGGAAGTCCAAGATCAAGGCACTAGCAGATTTGGTATCTGGTGAGAACCTGCTTTCTGTTTCATAGATGGCCACCTCCCTGTGTTCTCACACAGCTGAAGGGGCAAGGAAGCTTTCTGTGGTTTCTTTCATAAGGGTGCTAATTCCATTCATGAGGGCTCCACCCTCATGACTTTTTCACCTCCCAAAGTTCCCACCTCCTAATATCATACAGTGGATTACTCTTCAAAATATGAATTTGGGGCAAGAGGACACAGACATTCAGTCTATAGCAGAAACAGAAAATGTGAGTAATGCTGTAAACTAACTAGGGAAACACTCCCCTCAACAACATCAGAGTACATATTCTTCTTAGGCACACATGTGACATAATGTCCAAGACTTGTTTCATGTTAGGCCTTAAAACAACTCTTAATAAATTTGAAAGGACTGAGATCATGGCAAATATGTTCTCAGACTACAGTGGAATGAAATTAGAAGTCAATAACAGAAGGAAATTTGGGACATTCACAAGGTGTACAACTTAAACAACACACTCTTAAATAACCAATGAGTCAAAGAAGAAATCACAAGAGAAATTAGAAAACACTTTGAGACAATTGAAAATGAAAATAACAGACACCAAACTGTGGCATGCAGCAAAAGCAGTGTTTAGAGGAAATTAATAGCTGTTCAGATCAGTTCAGTCACTCAGTCGTGTCCGACTCTTTGCAACCCCATGAACCGCAGCACGCCAGGCCTCCCTGTCCATCACCAACTCCTGGA
>NW_011488379.1:8025-13625 GCF_000754665.1 Bison bison bison
TTACCCAAACTCATGTCCATTGAGTTGGTGATGCCATCTAACCATCTTATCCTCTGTCATCCCCTTCTCCTCTTGCCTTCAATCTTTCCCAACATCAGGGTCTTTTCAAATGAGTCAGCTCTTTGCATCAGAGCTATTACATTTAATAGCTGTAAAGATCTATATTAAGAAAAGAGCAAAGATCTGAAATTAATGACCAGCCAGTCAAATCAATACTAGCAGCTCCATATTTGGGAACCATGCCCTTTATCATCTTAGAGTAAGCTTACCCCATTTCTACATAAATGGCAGATGATTCAACTGATGTCTGAATGGATATATCAGCCATTTCAAATGATAAAATGTAATACGTTTAAAAAATCTATTTGTATAAACACTGTCACAACATAATAGATGCTTGGAAATAAAAGTACTCACCTATAAAATTATCATTCAGTATAGTACTCACGTTGATATCTTCCCTTCCAGTTTTCCCCCTGGGTTTACATAGGAGAAGCAATATAACTAAAGCTGCTAACAATATGGGATTTGCAGTAACTACCTTCTACCTTTGCAACTTTGAGCTCTGTGTCTCTATTTTCCTGGTTTCATAAAAAGCAGAAAATGGCATCTTCCTCATAGGGTTTAGGATTAGGGAGACATGAAGGATTAGGAAGATGTATTTTAAAAAGCATATCTAGGCACAGCAACTGGGATGGGGTAATTATACACAAATGGGAACTACTTTTCCTTCATTTTTTTTTCTCAAATAGCATCATTCATAGCACATGTATGGTTTTGAATCTTTTTCCACTTCACATTTTCTCATAAGAATGTTTTTCCAGTTTTACTGAGAAAAAATTGACATACATCACTGGCCAAGTTTAAGGCATACAGCTTGATGGTTTGATTTACATATATTGCAAAATGACTATAAAAATAGGCTCAGCTCACATTATCTCATACAGATATAATGAAAAGAAAGAAGACAAGAACAAAAGATAAACATTTTTTTCTCCTTGTGATGAGACCTCACAATTTACTCTCTTAACAACTTTCCTAAATACCATACAGCACTGTTAATTATCGTTATCATGTTGTACGTTATATCTCTAGTATTTACTGGGTTTGCCAAAAAGGTTGTCTGGGTTTTTTCATAAGATGTTACAGAAAAATCCGAATGAAAATTTTGGCCAGCCCAATATTTATCTTATAGCTGATAATTTGTACCTTTGGCCACCTTCCTCTAATTATTCTTCCCACCTTCTGCCTCTGGTAACAACATGTCTGACCTCTTTTTCTATGAGAGTGTATGTTTTAGGTTCTACATATAAGTGAGATTGTATAGTATCTATCTTTCTCTATCATAAAAATGTTTTATGCTGCTTGTAGCTTTTGGAATTAAGAGGATTTATTTTTCATAGTCTGACTTAATCATGTTTTCATAACCTTTTCCCTCTGCCAGAAGACAGAGGACTGATTTATTGTTTTACATAGAATGAAACTTAAAACAAAAACAAAAAACAAACCTAACAACTTCTCCAAATGTCTTCTCTGTGGTTTGCTTGAAATTTTTTGTCCTCAATTTTGACATGTTCCCTGCTTTGACCCAATTACAGATGCTCTATTCACTTAGTTTGAAGAAAATGGTTTTATGCTGAGATTTTTCACTCTCTAGTGGAGCCACATTTCTTTTGATTTGTGATGCTCTTTTTTTTTTTTCCTGCTCCCCAATTGCTGAGGATAAAGATGAGTTTGCAATGGTTTCGAACTGCAAGGTTTTATTCATTTGTTAACCTCCCTGGTAAAGCTTTTGTTCTAGGCCCTGGTTACAGCCTGTGTGGGTGTAAAGTACTCTTGAAGGTGAATGTGAGGAGCCTTTGAGCTGATGGTGACAGTTGCTTTAAGAGCCTCTCTACAGCAAACACATAGAAGCTATCTGGATGGTTTCTATTAAAACAGAGATCTGGAAGGCCTAATGTGTGGATTCTCTGGAGGGATTTGGAATTGGTGAAAGCAGATCTGAGCCCTGAGAAGGGCATATCTGCTCTGGCCAGCTCACTAGAAGGCAGAGGTGACTCAGGATGTAGACGCTTGTAATCTGGGATGTAGATTTCCTTGGGCTAAAGGATGGTTACCACTGGCACTTGCCCTACTCCCAATGCAACGGAACTCATTACTCTATCTCCAGTGGTTCTGAGGATAGAGGGCAGTGTCTAGAGATAGTAATCGGTCACAACTTCAGAGAGGTATGGGCTGCCACTGGGGGACACGCCAGGGATGTTGGTCAATGTCCCACAATGCTCAGGACAGTCCCGCTCCCCAACAAAGAATTATCCAATCTTAAACGTTAGTTGTGCTGAGTGTAAGTAACCCTGATTGATCTACCTCAAAGACTGACATCAGGACCATCTTGCAAACATTCTTTTCCAAGCAGTCAATGCAATGCATTTTACAGAAATGAAAACATTAATAAAAAGAGAATAGTAATTAATGGCCCAATATTTATAATCAATTCATATTGATCAGAGACTTAGGAATCAAGCACTCTTAAATATTTTTTTGTTAATTGATAAACTAAGTATATTTATGGTATACATGGCATATTCCTGAATTACAGTATTTGGCCTTAAACATGACCAGTTTGGGTAGGTTACTTTTTCCTCTCAGATGTATCAGAAAGCAGTAGGTTATCTCAGTAGCTCATCAAGTCTTTTAAAATATGAATGTTAGGCATTAAGCATTAGTAATCATCAGCACTAATATCAATGTCATCATTTTTATTGTCATCATTACATTTATTATATACTTGTGATATGCCTGACACTGTGTCCTGTACTTCACATACATTATTTCATTTACTCCTTGTGCTGACTATACAGAGTATATGCTGTGATGCCCGTTTCATTTATGTGGGGGGAAGAAGGCTGTGATAGTTTGCCTAACTTGACCAAAGTCATACAGCTTGTAAGTCACAGAGGTCAGATATTACACTCCATAGCCAGTTCTTTTAATCACTAGCACCCACTGCATTCTTTAAAAATGTTCTTTTAGTTATAGTCTTCTGGGTTTTGCCAATATTTCACTGTGTTAGCTTGCAGGAAAAACAAGCAAAGGCTTAAAAAGGCTGCAGAAACTGTCATCTACACAAAGAGGTGACATCACAACTTTGACATGTTGGTTTATTTATTCATTCATTTGTTTGCTTGTTCATCCATCCATTCATGTATGAATTCAGTCAGTCAACAAGCATTTATTGAGCATAAAGCCTGCACCAGGCTCTGAGGATACCAGCTCTGGGGATTCAAATACGGATCAGGGAGTCTAGCCGGGGTCAGGTGAATGGGCAGAATACTGCCTAGAAGCATGAATCATTTGCTCTCTTTAAGGGTCATGGAAAACAGGAAGGGTTCCTTAATGTCTGTAAATATCAGAGCAAGCATGAGAGAAAGGCCAAGGAGGTGAAAGGCAAGGAAGGAAGGAGGGGAGGAAGAAGGAGAGGGGCAGTAGGGGCCGAGCCTGGGAGGCTGTGGCCCTGGCCTGGTGCTGACAAAGCTGCGGCTGGTCCGAGGAAGGCCAGGCCTCTGCAGAGCCCGCCTTTGCTCCTGGGCTGAGCAAGGGCTTGGCAGGATCTGTGTGTCATCAAGAGGCAGTCTCCTACCCATGAGGCCTTTTCTCTTTCATTCCTTCTCATGCTGTGTGCAGCCCACGCAGAAAACTGGGGAAGTGAATTCCGGGCTGTCTCAGCAGGCTCGGCTGCATCGTGACAACGCTGCTCGCTCTAACTCCCCCGACACATTGTGGCATTTGAGGAGGAGAAGGAGTCACACGAGACCTGCACATTTAACTTGTACTTCGCTCCACCTCTCCCTGCCCGGGGACTGATCAGTCCACACCCTCTGGTTTAGGGCTTTATGTGTAGGGTGAGGTGGTGGCTGCTTTAATCCCAGGCAGGTCAGGCAATTGGCTTCTCACCGAGGGACATTTCTATTAAGCTGCAGACAGATTGGAGTCGCTTTTGACCAGGCAGGTGGCACAAAGGCAGCTCAGAACAATTTCATCTTGACTGCTGGGAAAACAGGAGAAAGCAAGCCTGTCTTATCACCCAGAAGTCACTGGAAGCCTCTAGAAAGGACAGTGGCACTTCTTTCCACCCCAGAAGACCTGCCGTGAGTGTCAGAGGCACAACTGAATCCTGAACACATAATATACATTTTTCTGCCTTGCTTTTGCCTGACCCCTGATTTTAGATACAAGTGATAGGAATCATGGCTGCCCTTTCGTTCCAGAGGCAACAGATCCTGAAACCTTACCAAACAGGGTTATTCAATTCTGCATGTTCAAACATCCATTTATTCAGAATAGATTGAAGTTGATTTTCATTTCTGAATCATCTATATATGGGTTACCTGGAATTTACTTTAGCCAAATTAACCTTTTTCTTCATAAAGCAAGTTAATACCATGAGCTGGATTTGAATGGGAGGGAAGGATTAAAGGACTGGAATGAATTCACTCCTTTAGTAAGTGAACATCTGAGCATCTACTATATGCCAGGCACTGTGACACTAATGGTAGGTGATGCAAGACAGTGTCCCCTGAGAGACTCCCAGTCTAGTTGGGGACGAATGTAAAAGTGGACTTTAGCACATAATGGCTGCAGCAGGAAGAAAGAAACAAGTCGTGGCCTTTGAATACAAGTGACAGAGATTCCAGACAGGATGTTAGAAAACAGATATTCTATTGAAAGGAGGTTGAAGAGCAGATGCTTTAGAGGTGCTGCAGGCACAGGTTCATGCCCTGGCTTTGCTATTCTCTTGGTCTGTGATTTGGCTCATCATGGTTTCTTTTTCTGAAAAATGAGAGTAATACCTATCTCATGGGGGCAAGTTTTTTCACCATCCTAAAGGTCACTGAGCAATGTTTGGAGACTTTTTTGGATGTCACAATACAGGGTGGGTGCCATTGCCATCTAGTCGGTAGGGACCAGGGATGCCACCAAACATCCCCCCACAAGAAACTTCAGGAGTGTCGAGGCTGAGAGACACCAAGCTGCATACATAGTGTGTACACAGTAACAGCTATTATTATGATAGTATGCTACCATGAGAGGGAACTTAAGACACTGAGCACTGGACGTGCTGGATAGAGTGGGACACATTTGCGCTTCACTTCCGGCTGTGTCACGTAGTAAGTCTGTGACCTTGGGCAAGTTCCCGACCATTCCGAGCCACGTCTATAAATAGGAATGATTATCTCGATCATGAGAGGCAAACATAAAGAGAGTGAGTTGACTCAGATGGGGCACCGGGCACAAATCAGCATCCAGAAAACGTCATTCCCTTTTTTGTCCCCTCAAATTGCCCATGCCCTTTGCTCCCGTCCCTTCTTCCAAGGCCAAGTGTCAGTTAGGTTGGTTTTTACATGAAATTATCTCTAAAGAGGAGTTCTGCATATTTCCCCAGGGAATATGAAAAAGCTCACTGAAAAAGAACCCCATTAATTGTTTGTGACTAATCTGAGCTCACCGAGGCCCTTGTAAGCCCCTGGGAGGACTTGTGTCTCAGTGACCTCCTGAAATGATCTCTAATCTGCAAGTACCATCTTTCTCCAGAAGGAGGC
>NW_011488379.1:14048-17325 GCF_000754665.1 Bison bison bison
ATATATGCGTTAGTATACTGTATTGGTGTTTTTCTTTCTGGCTTACTTCACTCTGTATAATAGGTTCCAGTTTCATCCATCTCATTAGAACTGATTCAAACCAAATATGTCCAGTTTGCATTTCTGATCTTTCTCTGAAGAAAATCAGTTTAAGAAATATTTAGAGTCAACCTGCCATTCTCTTACTATCAAGGGAAAGGGAAACAATGCATTTCAGACACCATTTTACTGAGCATTTTGAATGGGCTTAATGGCCAAAAACAGGCATCTCATCTTTTTAGTAATCTTTTGTACACAGACTGTATACTATTGAAGTCTGGTCCAGAAACTAAAACAAGATCCATGTTGATCTAAACACCCAGAAGCAGCCCTGTGTCTTCTCTAGGACGTCCTCTCCTGGCTTATGCCCCATTCACATCCAGTCTCCTCCTCTTAGTATTCTCCAGGGGCGTTTTCTCCCTCTTTCTGATGATACTAAATTTGACAACTGAATCATTTCTGCTTTGCAACAAGAGTGAAACAGGTAGGCAGTCAGTACTAAATATAACTGCCACATAACATGGCAGTTTGGAGACTATGAAATGGCTACTTTAGGGGGTGTCAAGAACCAGGCAATGAGGAAATAAAGGCTCATTTGGAGTTTTATGGCAAGTTTTAAATCCCATGTTTTAACTGGAACCTACTTGCAGTAATAATATTAACAAGTTCTTGCACTTGATTTTTAAAAGTCCAGCCTACTTCTGTGTTTATTTTCTTCTGAGGCTCACAACAGTTCCATGAGACAGGCAGGACAGGAATTGAATTTGCAGTTCACTCTTATGTGACTTTCAGCTTCACTCAGGGTAGAAGACTGTGGGATGTATCATCAAGAGAGTTTGTTTTAAGACTAATTTTTGATTAAGTGTAGTTAAGTCCATCTGTATCAATAGATATAAGTGGGTAACTTAATCCTAGCTCTCTTTCTCTGCCAGTGAGAAAAGCTCTGGGTATAGGCAGAACCAACATCTGTCCTGTTCTGGTCCATTGCATGGGTTGAGATAGTACTTTTCATTTCAAATATATCAAAAAGGTAGGACCACCGTTCAGGGTGCAGCAGGTGCCGGGGGTGGGTGGGGTTAGTTACAACCCATGCAATGGGCCAGAACAGGACAGATGATGGTTTTGCCTATACCCAGAGGGACTTTTCTCACAGAGAAAAAGAGCTAGGATTAAGTTACCCACTTATATCTATAGATATATTTCAAAGGAAAAGCACTATCTCAATTTCCATCTCTGTTTACTGTTTTATTGCTGCCTAATTAAAAAAATACTGTATTATTTCTATATGTGTATATATATATATACACACACACACACACACAATGCACACACACATATTTGATTCTGGAATTTGAAAATCAGGTTGGGATGTCTTAATTTAAGAAAGACCAGGTGGCAAATAAATGGACCTGGGGAAAACTTCTCTTTAAGATAGTCCCAGATCATCATCCTGAAGGTCAACTCTTCTGGAAAGCTCTCCATTGTCAGCAACAGCCAAGAAATGGCATCCGAGATCCCTTACAGGATTATATACAACATTCACTGCTGGTTATCTGTCAGGGGACAGACAGCCTGGGAGTCATTCTGAGCCAAATCCAATCCAATTAAGGGCCAATTATAGACCTGCTTCCATCGCCAGGACTAGGCTATACCACCAACTGAGCTGGTCTTAGAGCCCCTGGTTGGCAGGGAATCCCAGTGCACGGGAAGAGCACATGGCCTGGATAAGACAAAACAGCTGATAATGCCCAGAGACCAAAACAGATGGCATATGAAGCTGCATCAGAATGACCCCTGAGTCACCTCACCATCTCACTGCAACTCCATAACTAACTGCAGACTCTGTTTTCTCCTGGGTGGTACCCTTCCTCACTAGGTGATGAAATCATAAAATGCCAAGAGGTGATGGGCAAGGCTTCAGTCCTGTACTCAGGGGCAACCTGCTGCAATCGTGCAATCTTGGCCACAGTGCTAACTAGAAATACAGTGCCTGGACACCCACATCACTGCTGACAACCTCACTGAACATGTAGGAGTTCAAATGCCAAGAAACTTGAGTTAGAAATTTGTGTTAGGTAAAAATAAAACTCTATTAAAAATCAAAACAAATGCAAATTTTGGCTGGCACTTCCAACCGACTGAGACAATTTCAGGTCCACATTCCAGCATCCACTAGTGTAGTTGTTTCTCCAGGCTGACTTTGTGTGTCTGATCTGCCAATCTGAGAAGCAAGCTCGTCTCTATATTTAACTGAGATCTTGAGGAGAGTGGGGACAAGGCAGCACCAAGGACAGCATCCTGTGGGCTATGGCTACAGAAACTCTTCAGTCTGGCCTAAAGCAGTGGTTCTCAAACTTTCTCAAACATCAGCACCATCTGGAGGGCTTCCTGAAACTTAGAATGCTGGGCCCCACCTCCAGACTTTCTGATTCTATAGGTCTGGGGTGGGCCTGAGAATTTGTATTTCTAACACGCTGGTGGTCTGGGGGCCACACTTTGAGAACCACTGACCTAGAGCCCTCAGTCTAGATTGTTTAGGTCTGGACATTCCAAATCCCCTAACTATTCCAGTATCTGGTCCACAGTTTTATAGCTAGTATCCAAAGGTATAGAAAGCAACTTGGCCACATTTCATTGCTGAAATTCAGATAACATGATGCGTTGATGAAGCAACAGTCATTAGTCCTTACAATAGTGCTTCCAAGGGTCAGGCACTGTCCCAAGTACTCTACCTCATAATTCTTAAATAAGTTACTATACATAAGAGCTGCATTTTACAGGTGAGAAAACCGAGGCACAGAGAAGCTACATAACTTGCCCAAGGTTGCACAGGATGCACTGTGTAAATTATGAGAGATAATCATAATATAATGCATGAGGAATAAGGCATCAACTTACCTACCAGTCACTTAATCTCACTGATACAATATTCATTTCTGTAACTGTTAAGTTTTAACCCTGATATAGTCCAAGGGTTGGCAAACCAGGGTCCAGGGAACAAATATAGCCCATTATCTGATTTTCAATTAAAACTTTTAATTAATTTTGAGATAATTTTATTTTTTTAAATTTTATTTTATTTTTAAACTTTACATAATTGTATTAGTTAATTTTGAGATAATTTTAGGCTTGCATGCAGTTGTAACAAATAATACAGAGATCTCTGGATGCAGCGATTGGCAAGAAATAAGAGGAGTCACTTTTCCAATCTCTATAGAAATATTTCTAAGGAAGGCCT
>NW_011488379.1:17793-18573 GCF_000754665.1 Bison bison bison
ATATTATGACATAAGAACTGAAGCCAGTTTCTGAACAACTGACTTATTTTTATTCTAGTTCCTTTAGTTTTGGGGTCAGGCAGCAGCAGGTTGCTCGGTACAGTTAGACCATCCTCAGTGCTGACTACACACTAGGATCACCTGGACTTGCCTGAGCCCCTCCCAAAAAATAAGGGAGGGTATGCTTCTCAAGACCCCCAGCTGAGTCCAATGTGCAACTTGTGTCAGAGGGACTGGGTTAGAGAATGTTTCTCAGATCCTCCATGGACAAACCAAACTGAAATATTTCTTGTTTGGAAAAGTATCTCTTTCATTGAATGTGAAGATGGTTGCAATGAAAGTCTCTTAAATGTGGAAAACAGCCACACATTCTTTGAACGCCAGGCAGCATCTATATCCATTTATTCAGAGGGTGATCCCTGGTGAGCCACAACCTCTGTTTGGGATAGGACATGGGGAAGAGATACTGAAGTATCCAGACTACCACATGAGTTCAGAACAATAGCCATGTTGGGTTTAGAAGGGGCTGAAGATATGGTGGTTCCCACTAGTGAGTGTGCTATATGCCTTGTTAGTGCTGTGTGTCTATTCCAAGATACACAGAGTCATATCATCACAGGTAAGGGTGCCATCAATGTCTCTCAGTCTAACCAAGGTCCAGGCCGATGCAAAGGGCCTGCTTTCCAGATATCTCCCACGCCCTGGAGAGTCACTTGAGTTTAACCATTAACTCAGCAACTTTGAACCCCTCTCCCAATTCATCTCAGACTAAAAACTGCT
>NW_011488379.1:19302-19860 GCF_000754665.1 Bison bison bison
CTGATTGATGATGACAGTTATCAGGAGGTCTTGGTACCACTGGGCTGCTTGAGTGCCCTTACAACATGGCAGCTGGCTTCCCTCAGACCCAATGATCTAAAAGAGAGCAAGGTGGAAGCTGCAATGATTTTTAAGACCCAGTCTTGGAAGTCACACCCTGTCATTTCTGTAATATGCTACTGATTACACAAGTCAGCCCTACTCAATGTTGAATACTCAATATGAATAGCAGGTGGCAAGACTCACTGGGGTTCACCTGGGAGGATGCCTACCTCAGAAACCTAACCCCTACCCCTCTTTTCTTTTTTTTTTTTTTACATTTGACAGAACTGAGGTCTGGAGAAGTGAGGTTTTGCCCAGCGTCACATAGCGTTAACATCTCAGTGTTTGCTTTTCTTTCAACCCTACTGATCCCCATCATTCACAATTTCTTATATTTATTTAAAACACCAAATGTTGTTTATCTTTGGGGAGATTAGAAAGATTACTTCCAAATGTGAAGCCAGTTTCCCTGATGTTTTTAACAGCAGACGCTTTCATAAACCAGACAACATACAA
>NW_011488380.1:0-557 GCF_000754665.1 Bison bison bison
CAACCTGCTTGACTTCAGGCTCTACTACAAAGCCACAGTCATCAAGATAGTATTGCACTGGCACAAAGACAGAAATATAGATCAATGGAACAAAATAGAAAGCCCAGAGATAAATCCATGCACCTATGGACACCTTATCTTTGACAAAGGAGGCAAGAATATACAGTGGAGAAAAGACGATCTCTTTAACAAGTGGTGCTGGGAAAACTGGTCAACCACTTGTATAGAATGAAACTAGACCACTTTCTAACACCATACACAAAAATAAACTCAAAATGGATTAAAGATCTAAACATAAGACCAGAAATTATAAAACTCCTAGAGAATATAGGCAAAACACTCTCCGACATAAATCACAGAGGATCCTCTATGACCCACCTTCCAGAATATTGAAAATAAAAGCAAAAATAAACAAGTGGGACCTAATTAAGATTAAAAGCTTCTGCACAACAAAGGAAACTATAAGCAAGGTGAAAAGACAGCCTTCAGAATGTGAGAAAATAATAGCAAATGAAGCAACTGACAAAGAATTAATCTACAAAAAATATACAAGACAA
>NW_011488380.1:657-1180 GCF_000754665.1 Bison bison bison
AACTAGAAAAGGAATAAATGAAGAACCCCAGGGTTAGTAGAAGTAAAGAAATCTTAAAATATAGGGCAGAAATAAATTCAAAAGAAATATAAGAGACCATAGCAAAAATCAACAAAGCCAGAAACTGGTGCTTTGAGAGTATAAATAAAATTGACAAACCATTAGCCAGACTCATCAAGAAACAAAGGGAGAAAAATCAAATCAATGAAACTAGAAGTGAATATGGAGATATCACAACAGATAACACATAAATACAAAGGATCATAAGAGACTACTATCAGCAATTATATGCCAATAAAATGGACAACTTGGAAGAAATGGACAAATTCTCAGAAAAGTACAACTTTCCAAAACTGGAAGAAATAGAAAATCTAACAGACCCATCACAAGCATGGAAATTGAAACCGTAGTCAGAAATCTTCCAGCAGACAAAAGCTCGGGTCCAGATGGCTTCACAGCTGAATTCTACCAAAAATTTAGAGATGAGCTAATACCTATCCTACTCAAACTCTTCCAGAAAATT
>NW_011488380.1:1280-1680 GCF_000754665.1 Bison bison bison
TTTCCCCTAAAGTCAAGAACAAGACAAGGGTGCCCACTTTCACCACTACTATTCAACATAGTTTTGGAAACTTTGGCCACAGCAATCAGAGCAGAAAAAGAAATAAAAGGAATCCAAATTGGAAAAGAAGAAGTAAAATACTCACTGTTTGTAGATGACATGATCCTCTACATAGAAAACCCTAAAGGCCCCACCAGAAAATTACTAGAGCTAATCAATGAATAAAGTTGCAGGATATAAATTCAACACACTGAAATCCCTTGAATTCCTATACACTAGTAATGAGAAAATAGAAAGAGAAATTAAGGAAACAATTCCATTCACCATTGCAACGAAAAGAATAAAATACTAGGAATATATCTACCTAAAGAAACATAAGACCTATATATAGAAAACTATT
>NW_011488380.1:2183-5610 GCF_000754665.1 Bison bison bison
AGCCAGTTATGGAGAACAGTGTGGAGATTACTTAAAAAATTGGAAATAGATCTGCCATATGACCCAGCAATCCCACTGTTGGGCATACACACTGAGGAAACCAGAAGGGAAAGAGACACGTGTACCCCAATGTTCATCACAGCACTGTTTATAATAGCCAGTACATGGAAGCAATCTAGATGTCTATCAGCAGACGAATGGATAAGAAAGCTGTGGTACATATTCAGAATGGAGTATTATTCAGCCATTAAAATAATACATTTGAATCAGTTCTAATGAGGTGGATGAAACTGGAACCTATTTTACAGAGTGAAGTAAGTCAGAAATAAAAACACCAATACAGCATACTAATGCATATATATGAAATTTAGAAAGATGGTAGCGATAACCCTGTATGCGAGACAGCAAAAGAGACACAGATGTATAGAACAGTCTTTTGGACTCTGTGGGAGAGGGCAAGGGTGGGATGATTTGGGAGAATGGCATTGAAACATGTATAATATCATATGTCAAGTGAATCACCAGTCCAGGTTCAATGCATGATACAGGATGCTTGGGACTGTTGCACTGGGATGACCCAGAGGGATGGTATGGGGAGGAAGGTCGGAGGGAGGTTCAGGATGGGGAACACGTGTACACCCGTGGCAGATTCATGTTGATGTATGGCAAAACCAATACAATATTGCAAAGTAATTAGCCTCCAATTAAAATAAATAAATTAAAAAAAAGACGTCTATCAGAAAAGACTTTTAGTGCCATCTGTAAAGGATCAGGAAATACAGTCTAAAAATGATTCAATCTTACTAAATCAGAAACTTTTCTTATATTTCACTCTATATTATCATGTATAAAATTCACCCAAATTGGGTATTTCACAAGTTTTAGAATAGCAGTGCTTAATATAATGATTGTTACATAGTAGGAAAACATTAAGATAAATAATGATAATAATACAAAAATTCATTCATTTACCAAATACCTACTGTGTATTAGACAAGAATAGTCAAGATCCATGCCATTATGAAACTTGAAGTATCAGAGAAGAAAATGAAGTACAATTATTTAAATTCAAGTGCAGTAAGAGCAAGAGAATTAGTGTGATTTAAAACTTTGAAGTAATAATAATTACAGTAAAAGTACTTATGATATAGAGGTTGAAGTATTCCAGGGTGTATATGCTCTGGCTTTTAAGTCTATAAAGACATTAAGATGGGCAGTTTCATGTGTTTGGAGCTGCATTTCTACGCAAGGTTGCTTTTCACTTGGACTAGGACTATTGGAGAATTCAGCTGTAAATATGGGTGAGAGTACAGGATAAATAAATAACAATTAATTGAAAAATACCTATAAAACAAATATAATATATATGTAAAATTAATATATATGTACAAATAAAAACTGTGATGCACATATCTTGTTTTAAATAGTTCAAAGTCATGGCATTAATGGCAAGAGATGAATAAAGTATGTTTACATGCAATTTTAAACAAAGGGGTTCTTTTTATTTCATTTAATGAAGTATAGTTGATGTATAATATTGCATCAATGTCCACTGTACAGTGAAGCAACTCACCCATATATATATATATATACACACACACACACACATACAATTTAAAATATTTTTTCATTATAGTTTATCATAGAATATTGAATATAGTTTCCTGTGCTATACAGTAGGACTTTGTTTTTCCATTCTGTATATGAAAGTTTACATCTGATAACCCCAACCTCCTACCCCATCCCTTTCCTAACCTCTTCCCCCCTTGGCAACCACAGGTTTGTTCTCTATGTTCATAAGGCATTTTCAGTTTCATGGATATGTTCACTTGTGTCATATTTTAGATTCTACGTATTAAGTGGTACCATATGGTATTTGTCTTTTTCTTTCTGACTTCACTAAGCATCATCTCTGGTTGCATTCATGTTGCTGCAAATGGCATTATTTCGTTCTTTTTTATGGCTAATTAATATTTAATTGTGCATATATACCACATCTTCTTTATCCATTCATCTGTCAGTGAACATTTAGGTTGTTTCCATGTCTAGGCTATTGTAAATAGTGTTGCTATGAACATAGGGGTGTATGTATCTTTTTGAATTATAGTTTTATGTGTATATATACCTAGGGCTGGGATTGCTGGATCATATGGTAGCTCTATTTTTAGTTTTCTGAGAAACCTTCATACTGTTTTCCATAGTGGCTGCACCAATTTACATCCCCACCAACCTTGTAGGAGGATTCCAAAGGGTTCATTTTATAAATTGTATAAAGTTACATATGTTTTGTTAACAGAAATGTGACTGTGGTTTACTAAGTTGATTATAGTGACTTTTTTCATATTCCTAAGTGTGAAAGTCAGCATAACAACTGATTTATATCACTGGCATGTCTTGATTGAATGGTTGCAAGCTTGCCAACTGCTGTGACACTCCCTTTCTCTTTATTCCTTTCCCTTTCATCTCTCATTAGCTAAATTGTGAAATCACCAGTTAGTTTCTGGATTCTTTATCTACTTATCACTAAGATTTATCAGTTTGTACCATTTCTGCCATAATGCAAAGTTTGGTAATATCCTAATGATGTGACTTTTTTTTTTTTTATCCAGTGTTAATAGACATGTTTCTTGACATGGAGAAAATGACGTTTCTGAAAAATGGAATTGGGTTTTGTTTTCTTACCATTCAAGTTCCTTGAAACTTGATTCCATCACAAGTGCACCTTGATTTGTACTACAATTTTGTTCTAGTACAAATTTTATAAAATATATTCTATTTCAGATGTTCTAAAAGATTGAGGTGTTCTTTAAAGGATTGTATTTAATAATTCTCTAGAGTAAAGATTCTGCTTCAAGATCTCAGAGACTTCTGTTCCCTTTAGCCTTGTTTTTATAAAACTTCTATCTGGAGCAGTTTTGTTTTCAAATTCTATCTCATGGTCTCTTATTCATTCTTCTAAGATCAACTCAGCTGGAAGTTTTCTATCCTGACTTACTTCTTCTCAACCTATCAATACCCCATGAATACATGCTTGCACGCCTGTGTGCTAAGTCGCTTCAGTCATGTTCAACTCTTTGTGATCCTGTGGGCTGAAGCACTTGGGGCTCCTCTGTCCATGGGACTCTCCAGGCAAGAATACTGGAGTGCGTTGCCATGCCCTCCTCCAGGAGATCTTCCCTACCCAGGGATTGAATCCATGTCTCTTCCATTGCAGGCCGATTATTTACTGCTGAACTGGACATGGAACAACAAACTGGTTCCAAATAGGAAAAAGAGTGCATCAAGGCTGTATATCGTCACCAAGTTTGTTTAACTTATATGCAGAGTACATCATGAGAAACTCTTGGCTGGATGAAGCACAAGCTGAAATCAAGATTGCCAAGAGAAATAACAGTAACCTCAGATATGCAGATGACACCACTCTTAA